>NW_005871072.1:3641309-3705127 GCF_000147115.1 Myotis lucifugus
GGGCTGAGGCTGTTTTCAGGCTGGTCAAGCCTCCCCAGAGACGGAAGCTCCCAGCCTCTCCTTTTTTTCTTTTTTTTTTCTGGGATTTATTTACCTCCTATAATTGAAACTTTGTAACCTGGAGTGGAGCTCAGAGCTGGCCAAGGCTTGGCTTCCTCCATCACCAGGGGCAACCCAAGGCTCCAGTTCCATGGCCACGGCCAGCTGAAAGCAGATATCTGGGGTTTATTTACCTTCTATAATTGAAACTTTGTTGCTTTCAGTGTAGCTTAGAGCAGACCGAGGCAGGTGGGGAACCTTGGCTTCCTCCATCACTGGAGCAAGCAAGCCTCCTGCTCGCTGCAGGTCCGTGGCTGCTGGCCATCTTGGTTAGCGGTTAATTTGCATATCTTGCTGATTAGCCTATGGAAGGAGTAGTGAAGGTATGGTCAATTACCATGTTTGTCTATTATTAGGTAAGATATATATATATATAAATATATAATTTCTGGATATATATAATTGTTCATGATATTCTATTATGTTAATCTGTAATGCTATCACTCTATCAATATTCAGGGTATCCTTGTTTTTTATATATTTGTTACCCAAGCTCTAGACATATTGAATTCATCTGTTCTCCTTGAATACTGCCTAATGTTTAGCATACATTTTTATAACTTCCAATATATTTACCACCCCTGCATTGTGTTGTTGTTAAAGTAAAAATGGTTGTTATGATGATGATGAATTGTCTTTTCTATGATTTTTGATGGATGATTTTATTTTCTATGACCTTAAAGAATAAGATCAAGTCAGTTATCCATATTTAAGTATCTTGGTGCATAGTTATGTCACAGAACATGTCACTTTGCATTATGATTGTTTATGTGCATACTCACCATTCATCTCTAAGAGCTGGACCTCATGGAAAGCATGTCTCTGTTATAACAATTCCTGCTATCCTCCATATCTTAGGGGTCTTTAAATGAAGTGTTCAACTTTTTCCTACTTTTGCTTTGTGCTTATTCAAGGCACAAGTGGTATTTATTGTCTTACTAGAGACCCAGTGCATGGAAATTTATGCACTGCGGGGGGGGGGGTCCCTCAGCCTGGACTGTGCCCTCTCACAGTCTGGGAGCCCTCAGGGGATGTCCTACTGATGGCTTAGGCCCACTCTCTGTGGGGAGCGGGACTAAGCTGCAGTCTGGCCTCCCTTGAGGGAGGCGACCAGGCCGATCAGGGGAAGGCACCACCCCCATCACCCTGTCGCTGCTGCTGCAGCTTTGTCTAGAAGGATGTCCAGAAGGATGTTCAACTGTCTGGTCTAATTAGCATATTATGCTTTTGTTATTATAGATCTGAACACATTCAAGCTAACGGGACACTCATTCAACTTTACAGGATGCACATTTAGATAACAGGATACACATCAAACTAGCAAAATGTATCTGTAACTTACTTATACCTCTTGATGACTTTCCTGGTATAAATTCCCACCACAGAGGATTATGTTCTAATAGTAACATAGAGCAGTAATGTGAGCGAAATGAAAGCAATGGGAATTGAAAGTTTGGAACTAATTCAGTTGGTGTTGGTGGTATAATTGAGGGGAAAAACTGAGTATGAACAGTGTTAGTGAAGGAATCATCTGAGACTTTCAGCTTGAATGACTAAGAGGATAGTCCCATTATTACCAAAGAATTTTAGTCATTAATATATCTAAGTTTTATTTGCTTCTGTCTTTTGTTGTACTCAAAACTCTACTTTGTGCTAATATAAAAATCCTGTGAGGTACTAAAAAATAACTATGAGATTGCTCATTTAGTTGTAAAGTAGATGAGATGCAATGAGGCAACAAATGTACTAAAAAGAACAAATCATGGGGAAAAAGAAAAGGTGGATTTAATTTTGCTTTCTAATTACCCTGTGTATAATTTGGGGAAAGAATCTTTGCTAAGAACAATTTCTTTAAGTATAGCTTTATAAATACTTACTCTGATTTCATGTTGTAGTTAACCTGTGTATTAGTATCACAATCATGAATTTATATATGCATTAACACATATTTCATGAAATGTATATAAAAATCTCTAAACCACAACTTATATAAGATTTGGCTTTACTATTACTGAAGAAATTTAAAAATTACTGTTATCTTCCTTTTATACACAGGGGACTATAAATGTTGCTTACATGCTAATTTCCTTTGTCTTTTTGACTGAAGAAGTTTAGAATCACTGATGTATAAACTATAAAATAGAAAATTAATCTCTTTTTTCAATAATATTTACCTACTATAATAATGACATTATATTAAAAATCTTGCCTATTTTTATTATATAGAAAGTGATGCATACATATAAGCTGGAAAAAAACCACAAACAGCAATACTGGATTAATTAATATTATACACAGATTGTATGCCTTTTTAATGGCTGGTCATTATGATAGATTTTTAAGCTCACAGGACATCTTGAAATGTTATACTTGGAGACATTAGTTTATTCAATAGAAGATTAAACAGCATCAGTCTTTAGGAACAAATCCAGCTCATCCTATTTAGTAGATGCATTCTTAGCATATAAAATATATTAACCTCAAGTCTTTTTATCTTGATATTGGGTTCATTGCTCATGCCCAGTGGAAATTAAGGGAAAAGAAAACATAATCATGCCTTTGCCAGGTGGTTCATTTGTTTGGAGAGTCATCTGTGCACCAAGACGTTGCTGGTTAGATTCCTAGTGGGGGCATGTATGGGAGGCAACAATTGCTGTTTCTCTCTCTCTTGTCTCTCTCCCTTCATCTCATTCTAAATATCAATAAAAACATATCATGAGGTGAGGATCAGAAAAAAAACACATAATTCTGGGGTTATGGCATTTTGTATGCAAATTGTTTTAAACTGAATTCTTCAACAAAACCTGCTTTGGAAGGGAAAGGAAGGAATGAGAAAGATAGTTTTTTAACAACAGAACAAATTTAAAAAAAGAAATGGGAATGAAAGGAAAAATGTGGTGAATACAAGGAAGGTTTTGGTTATATTTGTATAATTCAGACTGTTTGGCTTAATTTTATCAACTTTAACAGTAAGGGATTTGCATTAGATCACTATACACTTTGAGTATTTTTTTTCTCCATTCTGTGTTTTTTAAAAAAATATATATATTTTTATTGATTTTTTACAGAGAGGAGGGGAGAAAGAGATAGAGAGTTAGAAAAATCGATGAGAGAGAAACATTGATCAGCTGCCTCCTGCACACTCCCTACTGGGGATGTGTCTGCATCCAACCTACATGCCCTTGACCGGAATCAAACCTGGGACCCTTCAGTTGAGAGGCTGACGCTCTATCCACTGAGCCAAACCAGTTCAGGATTCATTCTGTGCTTTTATATCACCTTCTTAAAATTATAACTTTGTTATACCTGCTCTGCCTGTCTCATTCAATGGTTATATGTGGACATGTGGAGATAAGAAACCTCAGATTGCAAATAAAAATAATATTTGTTAACTACTCATCTTTTCCCTTGAATTGTTGGGCCAAGAAAACAGGGGGCATGGGTCAGGTTAGGTATTTAATTATTGGTCGTGAAATAGGAATTTTAGGGGGATATAGGCAGGTTTAGGAAATTATAGAAATTAAGGGCTACTGAGCTGCGAGAAGGTACATTTCCATAACACAAGGGAGACAGGCACAGTTACATTTCCATAAGACAAGGGAACTGAGAGTAGCAAAAGGTCTACATTTACAAAATAAAGAAGGAGAAAGAAAGTCCAGAGGGAATAGAAGGACAATGAGGGATGAGGACCTCACATGTCCCATGTGAAGTTTGACCACTGAGCTCAGGAGTTACTATAGTAACCAATTCAAAAGGGAATATTGACCAATCAGAGGGGATATCAGGACACAGGAACTGCAGCCTTTATAAACCGGGAAAAAAGGAACTGGGTGGGATTCTTTCCTCCTCCCCAAGTGGGAGTCTGTGCTGTGAGATTCTTTCTCCCTCCCCATGTGGGAGTCTGTACTTATTCTTCAATAAAGCTCCACCTTTTCTATACCCTCTTCCGTCTGTGGATTCATTCTTGGACTCTGGCGAACAAAGAATCTGGGAAACAATCCTGCGCAGGTGAACAACCCATGTTCCAGTCCAAAAATCCTGTATCAGTGGCATAATCTTAGTCTTCATTCCCAGTTAACAGTTAACTCTTTTGTATGGAACTACAGTTGTCTCTTGACTCTTGTTTTGTGTTTGTTTGTTTTATTTTTCTCCTTTTTTTGTTTCTAATATAATAGAATGGTGCATGGCTAACCATGTCAAGGAATGAAGGATGATTTATAGGTTCAAAAATTAAAAAAAAACACCTACACTTTCAAATAGTTGCATTGACTAGGATAGATTATCTAGGGTAAGCTTCAAAAGGGAGATTAATACCTTCTTAATTGCTAGCATGCTAGAAATTCATGTCTTAAGTTAAAATAGCAATAGGAAAATGATTACTTAAAACTAGGGTTTTTTTTAATGTTAAGATAGGTTATCTTAGCTATTTAGCACAAATGATACCCTAACCTCCGTTGCAGTCCCTTGTGTCCCTCCTCCCCTTCTTCCTTCCATTTTGTCTCTTTACCTTTTTTTCCTTTCGTTGTCTACCTACCATCCTAACATACCCTCTTCTGCCTATTGGAATTCAAAAATGTTACCCCTCTATATAGGACCTCTAGTCATCCAAGAAAATTCCTACAGAATAGGCTGATCTCACTTTTAAAAAGTTTGAGACTATTATTATTGAAAGAAAATTGTCTGATACTTTAATTCTAGCCATCTGTATTTGTTGATTATCTAATTTGCTTTATCCTGTATAATAAAAGGCTAATATGCAAATCGACCAAATGGCTGAAATACCAATCGCTATGATGTGCACTGACCACCAGGGGGCAGACACTCAACACTGCTCAGCCAGAAGGCTGGTGAGTGTAGCGGCGGTGGCAGGGACATCTTCTGCCTCTGTGGCAGCACTAAGGATGTCTGGCTGCAGGGTTAGGCCTGCTCCTCATTGGGAGGGGGATTAAGCCATCAGTTGGACATCCCCCAAGGGCTCCTGGACTGTGAGAGGGTGCAAGCCAGGCTGAGGGACCCCCCTCCCCAAGTGCACGAATCTCCTGCACTGGGCCTCTAGTTAAAATATCAGTATTTTATTTTGAGAAAGTGTCAAAGATGTTCCTTTCTTTCAAGATGTATTTTCAAAGCCTTTTCTCTAGCTTGGTAGATTGTGCTATTTCTCATCAACAAATGAGGCCACCACAGTCATGAACATACAATATTTCTGAGACCACTGTAGGTAACTCTTAGAAACATGAAATAGCTATTGAACAATAGACTGTTTTGAACTCTTTGTGACTAAAACTTATGAAACACTAAAAATCTGTTCTTTTTAAGATAAAATTATGAATTTTCCAATATAACACTAGAACACTCATATTGGACCTGATACAAACAAACTCTTTAATTGTACAGGAAAAAGTTACTAAAATGTCATATTAAACAGTAATTTTTTTATGTGCTACTATGCTATAATTAAAACAAACATGTCACACAAGCAAAATTCCTTTCTAATTGAAATAAGCAATTTGAGGCATAGTACCATAATTTCAAATAGCCAAGATTATCTTCATAGAAACACAGATGAGTTAACTGAGTATTTGTTGGAAGAGATGATAGTGGGTTTTGTGTACTTCAAATGTACTATTTTAAAAAATGCAGTGTTACAGACCCCAACTCCCTGTTGTAATATGTCAGACTACAATGGAGTTTATCCTATACCAGAGGCCCACTGCACAAAATTCATGCAAGAATAAGCCTTCCTTCACCCAGTTGCTGGCACGAGCTTCCCTCTGGCACCCAGGACTCGGGCTTCCCTCTGGCCACTGGCAGGCACCCAGGACCCAGGCTTCCCTTGCAGCCCCATCTTCATCCAGAAGGACATCTGGTATAATTAGCATATTATGCTTTTATTATTATAGACTAGAGGTGCACAAAAATATGTGCACTTGAGGAGTCCCTTAGTCCAGCCTATGCCTTCGGAGAATGCCCACCCCAATGGGGACCCTCACCCCATGGAGGTTTGGCCAGCCTGGGTGAGGGGCTGATGGCTGTTTTAAGGCTGGCCACACCCCCTTTAGGTGGGGGTCCCCACTGGGATGCCTGGACTGTCTGGGTGAGGGGCTGAGGGCCGTTTTCAGGCTGGACAAGCACCCTGGCAATGTAAGCTCCCAGCCTCTCCTTTTTTCTCTTTTTCTTTTTTTATTCTGGGATTTATTTACCTTCTATAATTGAAACTTTGTTGCTTTCAGTGGAGCTCAGAGCCAGGCTGTGGCAGGCGGGGAACCTTGGCTTCCTCCATCACTGGAGCAAGCAAGCCTCCTGCTCACTCCAGCTCCGTGGCTGCAGGCTGCCATCTTCGTTGGGTTAATTTGCATATAGTCTCTCTGATTGGCTGGTGGACGTGGTTTAAGGCATAGTGAAAGTATGGTAAATTTGCATGTTTGTCTTTTATTAGTATAGGATAATAAAAGCATAATAATGCAAACTGACCGAACAGCAGAATGACTGGTAGCTATGATGTGCACTGAGCACCAGGGAGCAGATGATCAACATGGGATTTGCCCGCTGGTGTTCAGTGTGCTCCCACAGGGGGAGTGCTGCTCAGCCAGAAGCCCGCAAGCCCAGCAGCAGTGGCACGAGCCTCTCCCGCCTCCGAGGCAATGCTAAGGAGCAGCAACCCGGACTCATGACTGGTGAGCACAGCAGCAGTGGTGGGAGCCTCTCCCACCTCTGCTGCAGGCAGGCAGTAAGGAGCGAGGGGTTCCAGATGGTGAGAGCCCTGGACTGCTAGAAGGATGTCTGACTGCTGACTTATGCCCGATCCTCAGGGGGATTGGGCCTAAGCTGGCAGGCGGACATCCCCAAAGAGGTCCTGGACTGCAAGAGGGCACAGGCTGGACTGAGGGACCCCCCCTCCAGTGCACGAATCTTGTGTACCGGGCCTCTAGTAATATGATAAATATCTTTTATTTTCACTCTGCAATCAGTCTGTTTACTGAAAGAAGTGGATGAAAGTAAAGCTTACCAGAGGGTTTTCCCTCCTAATTTAAAAGAATTGAGATGAGTATGTGGAAGGAATCAGAGCCAGCCCCAGGTTGCAGAGTTAACCTCAAAGCTCTTTATTAAAATACTCATTTTTACTGAATTGGAATAACTGCAGAGCTAACAAACAAACAAACGAACAAAAAAAAAACCCAAACAACAACAAATAAAACCTGTTACTATTATGGTCAGGTTTTCACTGAAAAAAAAAAATTGTGACCTCAAGGTCTTCCCTGCCTACCCACCCAATACCACTTACTGGTTTAGGTCATATTTCAAGAAACTGAATAAAGATCTATATTAGTCTCTTTAAAATTATAAAGAGTCAAATTGTATTCAACTCCCTGCCCTACCTCTGGTATTTAAATATATATGTATATATATATATATATATACACACACACACACATACACTAATAAAAGAGAAACATGCAAATTCACCATCACTCTGTCACTCCGCCACTCCGCTACACTTCGTACACCCACCAGCAAATCAGGAACAAGTATGCAAATTAACCTAACTAATATGGTGGCGGCCAAGAAGCTGGAGCGAGCAGGAGGCTTGGGTTGCCCCTGGTGATGGAGGAAGCCAAGCTTCCCGCCTGCCCTGGCCAGCTCAAGGCTACAAAGTTTCACTTATAGAAGATAAATAAATCCCAGATACCTGCTTCCAGCTGCCCCCCCCCAAAAAAAAAGAAAAAAAGGACAGGCTGGGAGCTTGGGTCGCTGGGGGGTGTGGTCAGCCTGAAAACAGCCCTCAGCCCCTCACCCAGAGTGGCCACACCCCCATGGGGTGAGGTCCCCTCTGGGGGGCCTGGCCAGCCTGTAAACAGCCATCAGCCCCTCACCCAGGTTGGCCAGGCACCCCAGCAGGGACCCCTACCCTGAAGGGGCTGTGGCCAGCCTGCATACAGCCATCAGCCCCTCACCCAGGCTGGCCAGGCACAGTTATATAATAAAAGGGTAGTTTGCAAATTGACCCTAACAGCAGAATGACTGGGAATAACTGGTCACTATGACACACTGACCACCAGGGGGCAGATGCTCAATGCAGGAACTGCCCCCTGGTGGTCAGTGTGCCCCCACAGGGGGAGCTCTGCTCATCCACAAGCCAGGCTGACGACTGCCAGTATAGCGGTGGTGGTGGTGGGAGCCTCTCCCGCCTCCTCATCAGTGCTAAGGATGTCTGACTGCCAGCTTAGGCCCGTTCCCCTGGGGAGTGGGCCTAAGTTAGCAGGTAGACATCCCCTGAGGGGTCCCAGACTGTGAGAGGGCACAGGCTTGGCTGAGAGACTCCTCCCTCCCCGAGTGCACAAATTTTTGTGCACTGGGCCTCTAGTATATATATATTATGAGGAGGATGAATTAACTCTCATGTATAAAAGAAATAAGATTTATTTAATTTTATCCAACATTTATATTGTTCTGTGGATTATATATAGGGGTTGATCTTCTATGTACAAATAGAGAAAAGTTCGCTCCTCTTAATATATACTGATTATAAGGCTTATAGTAGAATGAGAAAAATAAATCAGATTTAGGGAAAGAATGTGCTCATTATGTTTATGATATTTAATATATTCTTTGGAAACTATTAAAATCTGTATGGGTGGAAGCATAATTCTAATAAGATTTAACTCCTAAGTGTAATATATTGTTTTTTGTCTTGTCCTTATGTACTAAATTAAAACATGTTGTGGAAGGAAACACAGAAGGAAAATGTAAATGTAGTTACTTTTATTACTTCAAAGTCAATACTGACACTAATAGTCTATGAATCAGTATGAAGAGTATTTCTTTACTCACAAACCCTATTAGAATTAAAGCCTCCCTATTAAAGGAAAGAACATCAAAATTTCAGCAAGCCACTCAATTCAGTGTTCATTTGGGACAATAGTCTTGCTTAGGTTGTATAAGATGTGGAAAGCATTGCAAATTCAAATAAAAATATTTGCTCATCTTGGTTGCATTGGGGTATTGTGGTAAATACATGTGACATAAAATGCATCCCTTTTTGTCTGCCTTCTATTACTTACTATAATGTCTTCAAGGTTAAGACATGCTGTAGTGTGTGTCAAAATTTCATTTCTATTCAAAGCTGAAAAATATTCCTTTGTATGTGTATACCACTTTTATTTATCCACTTATCCATTGATGAATATTGGGTTGTTTCTAGCTGTTGGCCAGTGTGACTAAGTTGCTATGAAAATGATGTGAAACTTTGAGTCCCTGCTTTCAATCTTTTCAGTATGCACACAGAAGTAGAATTACTGGCTCAAAATATATTTTCTTAAATTATTTGTTTTTGAGTTTATTGGAGTAACATCCTATATAATTAAAGCTTAGGTGGCATTGTGTGACACTCTCACGCGACATCGTCACAAGATGGCTGCCACAAGATGGCCAGCAGGGGAGGGCAGTTGGGGCCGAGATCAGGCCAGCAGGGGAGGGCAGTTGGGGCCAACCAGGCTGACATGGGAGGGCAGTTAGGAGCAACCAGGCCTGCAGGGGAGGCAGTTGGGGGAAAAATCAGGCCAACAAGGGAGGGCAGTTGGGGACCATCAGGCCAGCAGGGGAGGGCAGTTGGGGGTGACTAGGCCTGTAGGGCAGGGCAGTTGGGGGCGATCAGGCCGGCAGGGGAGCAGTTAGGCGTCAATCAGGCTGACAGGTTGCAGTGAGGATTAATCAGGCCGACAGGGGAGAGATTTGGAGGCAATCAGTCTGGCAGGGGAGTGGTTAGGGGGTGATCAGGCTGGCAGGCAGAAGTGGTTAGGGACAATAAGGCAGGCAGGCAGGCGAGCAGTTAGGAGCCGGCAGTCCCGGATTGTGAGAGGGATGTCCAACAGGTTTAAGCCCGATCCCACAGGACAGTTGGACATCCCCCAAGGGGTCCCAGATTGGAGACAGTGTAGGCTAGGCTGAGGGACACCCCCTCCCATGCACCAGACCTCTAGTTGGTTATATAGGTTTCAGGTATACAATTCTATAATACATTATATAATACATAACACATCATTTATTGTATTTTGTGTTTACCACCTCAAGTCTAGTCTCCTTCCATCACCATTTATCCCCCCTTTACCTTCTACCTTCCCCACTGCACCTTTACTCTGTCAATCACCATACTGCTGTCTGTGTCCATGAATCCTTCTTTCTTTCTTTTTTCTTTTCTTAATCCCTTCACTCTGATTACCAGCCTCCACCCCCTTCCCTCTGATAGCTGTCAGTCTGTTCTGTGTCTGTCTTCACTTATTGGTTTATTTTTTTCATTCGATTCCACATATGAAAAATCATATGGGACTTGTCTTTCTCTGACTGGATATGATTTAACTTATAGATAGAATCTAATTAAAACTAACTTTTATTTTTTGAGTAACTGCCATAGCTGATAATAAAATGATCTCATTTTTCTACTCTGGAGCAATTTTACTCATTACCAGTAATTTTCATAAATTTGTATTATATGGTAATTATATAACCAATATAAATTTTTATTATGTGTAATTATATAAATGTATACAGTTACATAGTTCTATAATTAATATAGTTATATAGTTAAATTTTAACTATATATTAATTTGTTAAAAGAAGAGAAAGTTGTACCTCTTAACAGCTAATATGTGTGTACATCAGGCAAAATGGGTATACCATTACCTGTGTTTGTGAATTTCATAATGATACAGTGAAAATGATTACTACTTAGCTCTGTGATGTGGATATTAGTTAAATATTGGAGATAGCTTAGCAGAGGACTGATCCAATTCTTCACCCAAATCTGGTTTGAAAATATCGACTACTTATGCCACCCATCCTTCAAGAGGGTTAAAAAGTTTTGTTACCATGTAAAACAATTTCCTGGGGATGGTAGGACTGGTACCCAAGCCAGTCTGGAATGGCTTGAGCAAGGAGATAGGAGTGTTTATTGTGGTTACTGGGTGGAGCTGGGCAAGGGCCAAGCCTTGCATAGTTTTTTCTACTAGTTTAGGCCAAGGGAGTTTCTACCAGTGCAAGGGAGGATGTGGGGCCTAGACATGGGGTCTCCTTATCATCTTATCCAGATGTGAGTCTAGTGGGCAATGGAAAGAAGTGAGAACTACTAGTAAAAGCCATCAGTTAAACATAAAAAAATGAGTCAAACTCTATTACAGTGTGATTAGCATTTTATCCTAGTTCCAAAATGTACTGGTTATGTGATGATACTTAAGAGGGTTTTAAGAAGATATTTTAAGGTAAAGATCTTATGATGTATCACAATAGTTGATACCAGGCATAGTCTGTGCCCCAGAATCTACGTGCTAAAATTAAGTGTGTTGCCTAAAGCTAATATTCTGCTTAGACACATGGAAGCCTGGGGCCAGTACACACTCCTCCCTTTTTTGTGTGATCTTGGGCAGCATCCAGAGTCTCTTTGTTCCTTAGCCTCCATATCCTTAAACTGAGAATAGTCAGACACTGCCTCATAGAGTTATTGTGAAGATTAAATTAGTTATATGGTGTATACACAACACTTAGAACAGTGCTCACATATGGTGAGCAACTTACATGTCATAGATACTTATTTGTAGTGAGATTAAGAAACACACACACAAACACACACACACACACACACACACACACACACACACACACACACCAGTGTTCATTTTTATGAATATATCTTCTTAGGAACAAAGTAAATATTTGTGTTTGCATTCTCTCAGAGAAGCAGTTCTTTAGTTCAGTTTTATCTGTATTTTCTTAATCTTATTTTATAATGCATTTAGGTAAACTTAACTCAGAATAAAAATGAAGGCCTTTATGGGAAAACTTAGAGCATCTTTTTTACTGTTTTTGAAAATAAATAATTCATCAAAGGGATTCTATTGATTCTCTTCATAAATATCACTTATTATTCCACCCCCTGTTGTTCCGAAGTTGACAGCAGGTTCTTTAAACCTAGCAAATCTCTGTCAAAGTAATAATTGTGGGAAAACTGCTTCAATAGTAATTTCAATATATGGGAGTCATGGGCCCATTTTTTTAAAAAATGTGAAAAACAGATATTTGCCTGGGAGTTACCTAAATTATTATCATAACTGGATATATATGACTCTAGTGTCATTGAGGCAAAGTCCTGTCCCTCACTTCAAAACTCACATATGCATTTTCACACCATAACAATCAACACAGAGTCTCTTATAAGTGCTAAATTTTGCCTTTGGGAGATGTTTGTGGTTTTGTTTGTTTTACTGTGTATTAGCGACTCTCTTTTCTTTCATTGGTACTTTCCTATCACTAAGATGTATCTTTGCTTGGGTTTGAGAGTGCCAAGGAGATACAACAGAGCTCTGAGAACTCAAAGGGCACAGCTATGCTTGTTTATATTATTACAGTTTGCAAACCAGTTTCTCCATGAGCTCATGATAGATGTCATGTGCTATAGGATGTTTCTGCTGAGTATCCTTCAATTTTTCAGCCCTTGTTCTCTCTCCTTTACCAGTTTCACTGGTAATCTTGGAGATATCCGTCTACCTCTTCTCTCAGACTCCTCATCTGTAAACTGGTTCTGTCTATAAAAGTGAGTTAGAAAACTCTTGAGGCATAAGGTGACATAAAATGTGAGAGGACATAAGCTATCTGGGCAGCTACCATGAGTAGCTGCTGCATGATTTGCCATATTTTCCGTCCATGGTCATGATGATGGTAACATTACACATGATGAAAAATGTATTTTAGGTCTCTGAGAGAGGGCATGCCAGAGAAAACTGCGACTTACCTGAGATTGGCTAGTAGCATGGAAAATAAGTTGTAGTTTTCAAGCTATTGAGAATGTTCAGGTAGATTTTATGTATTATAACTTTGTCTAACCTGACTGCAAGAACATTTTTTTAAGTATTTAAAGATAATTATAATGTCTTTTCTTCTCTTCCTCAGGTTAAGTAATTCTAATTATCTTCAACATGGACCTGTTTGGATGTTCTCCAAACTGATAATGTTTTCAAATCCAGTGGCATTAAAACCTTTGAACCACCAAACATTCCTGGCTTGCTTATATATCACACTCAAAATTTTCTTCTTTGAATTTCTTATGATTATTTACAGGTGATGATTAAGTTTGGTGCTTTTATTTTTGAAAACACTTACATGGAAATCAAGAAAGAAATTCATAAAATGAAACTGTCCAATTTTTTTTTCTTTGAATGAGTATCCATAAAACTCAACCATATATTATTGCTTACAGATTTTAGGGATTACTAATTTCATCAATAAATGCATCAATCCTGAAACAAATAAAAACATGAACTATTTGAAACTTTGACTACTTTCTATAATAAAATTTCATTTTATACTCTTCAGCTTGAGTCATAACTATGAATATGAAACACATTAAATACTAAGAGGATCATAAAATAGCCAAATGATGGGGTCACAAATGAAACAGATTGAACTCTCTACCAACAATTTTCTTAAGAGTAACATCGAAGTAGGTCCTTGACTTTTAAAAATTAAAACCATTAGAAATTAAAAACTGACCCTTAGTGTACTTTCAAGCTTTGACACTTTAATGAACTCTTAGTAAGCTTTCAAAGGGCAGCCTGATTTTCCACTGACGAGACTGAACAGAATTAGCCTCCACTCTAGACTTGAACATGACATGAATGAAATGAAAAGTATTTCAGGAGTATTTTCTCTTCATCATGCAAAGGAAGTATGCAATTAATAATCCAGTCTAACTTTTACTAGAAATGTGCCAATGTGACCAGATGATCTCTATGAACCCCGCAAACATAAAAATCCGTGAATATTGGATAATGTGTAGAATATATTTTCTAAAATCAATTGCCATGGAGATCAGAGTGAAAACGTGGTACTCTAACAGATTCAAACAAAGAATTCTACTGTTTCAAATTCTAAAGGCAGAAGGGGTATGGCGAGTCGATGTGCTTTCTATGAGTATTCTACAGATGCCAGTGATGGTGAGTGCTTGTATTTGGGTCATTAAAAAAAGAAATCACAAATATGTTCAATAGGCTATCCTTAGGTACTTTGCATAGGAGAATGAGTTATACACATTAGAACATCTGTTTCCAAATATGATGGCACTCGCTTAATTCTTTATTAATTTCTCAAGCATAATTAATCCTAATTTCTTATAAAGGAGGTAAAATCAAACCATTCCCTAAAAAGTAGAATTTTAGTCTCACATGTTCCTCAATAAATGTAGGTTAGTGTCTGATTTACATATTTTCCCTTCCCTTTCCCACCCCCTCCCTTCAATGGGGAATCAGTCCTATAAGTTACAAACTGTGGAGAAATGGTTCTTCCATATCTTTTGTCTCTAGACTTAAGTACAAAGGCAATCAATAGCACCATGTTTCTACTCCCCAACACCAGAGGACAGTGTGAGAGGAGAGCAGCGCAAAAGGTAACAGGAAAAGTTATGAAAATTAATATAAATTTTTACTTAATGAAAGTTATACATTTTAAAAGCTCACCTTTCTTCTATGCCCACATGTAGATGCAAATGACATGCATTATTATGGTGGCTTAGTTCAATTGCTGAACATCAGTGTAAGTGATGGGGCATAACATCCTTTACCAGGTGGTTGAAATTTTTTGACAATAGTTTTCAGTTTATATTCCTGAAAATATAAAAGAAATAAGCCAGTACTTTCATTAAAATATACAAAAGGACAAGGTACTAACTTAGAAAATAACAGGGAATTTATTTTTTGTAAATAGTATTGAGGATAACTAATCAGTGAAATGGTTGTGTATTTGCATCTGTACTTGCAGTATACTTTGGCAATTTTTATTGTTTAATTTTGAATTTCAAGTAATGTAGCTATACTATTAGTTCTCTAGTATACGTATATAGTTTTCTATCTTCTTCTCTTTAAATTTGGGAATTTTTAGGATTATGGCATCAATATTAGTCAGGTGACCAATGTATAAGGTCAAAAGATTAGGGCATTTTGTCCTTTGTCTCTTTTGGATAGTTCTGCACAAATAAAATAGCAAATCACAAGGGAATAAATTGTTTGTAGAACATCTGTCCTAGGGCAATACATTGTAGAAATTGTAGCTAAACATGTGCCATCTGTGAAGGAGTGTGCTCAATAGAATCAGCAATCTTGTATTTAATAAAATTCCAGTAGCTAGGGTGTTTTTGTTTCTTGTAGGTATAATATCTCAAATTGCTTTAGTTCTAAGATTCTGATTTGACCTCACTTGCTATATTATGAATCATTATTTTAATGAACCCTTATTTTACATATAATATGAAGAATGATTTGTTGATTTATCTTATTGGAAATGTCTATTTATCCACAAACAGATGGTAGCACAAGGTTAGTGTACATTGGATGATATGTTTATTAGTTTAATAAATAACAATAAGGCAGCACAAGGTTAGTGTACATTGGATGATATGTTTATTAGTTTAATGAATAACAATAAGGCATGCCAAACAGATACCTGTCCTGTTAACACAATGCCACACACACAAAAAACTACAAACTGTGCATAACATAAAAATATTTGCGCTCTAACTGGTTTGGCTCAGTGGATAGAGCATTGGTCTGCAGACTGAAAGGTCCCAGGTTCAATTCTGGTCAAGGGCATATACCTCGGTTGTGGTCACATCCCCAATAGGAGGTGTGCAGGAGGCAGCTGATCAATGTTTCTAACTCTCTTTCCCTCTCATTTACTCTCTGTAAAAAATCAATAAAGTATATTTAAAAAAATATTTGCTTATTGAGAATAAAACCTCCCTCTAACTGGTGAGTTTTAGTTTCATCATCATTTTTATCTATTTAAAAATGCTGATATAAAACATGATCAAATTTAAAATAACTGTTTTTAAATTTTACAAGTAATTTAATATCAATGCATTTCTTAATTATAACTGGGTAAAAATGAATTTTATATAAGTATTTTGCAGATAGAAAATGTAGTCATTTAGTTTTATGACATCTTTTACTAAATGAGTTGATGGACTGTTATCAAGATAAAGAAAGTGTATCTCAAGTACTTTTGGAATATTTTATTTTGAAATAATTTTAAACATGCTGAATATTTACAAAAATAATACAGAGTTCACATACACTCTATGTCCATCTTTCCCTAACGTTAATAATATACATAAGCACATTATAGTTATCAAGTCTAGAATTTTAACATTGGTATAATGATATCAAATGAGTTATAGAGTTTATTTAATTTTGAGTTTTCCTCCTAATAACTTTTTTCTGTTCCAAAATCCAATGAAAAATCTCATGTTGTCTTCACTTATCTCTGTTTAGTTTTCTGTAGCTTGTGAAAGTTTCTAAATCTTTCCTTGTCCTTCATAATTCTCCTTGATACTTTTGATGACAACTGGACAGTTATTCTATAGAACGTCTCTCAATATGAGGCAGCCTGGTTTTCTTTTCTATAATTAGATTAATGTTATGCATTTTTTGGCAAGAATGTCTTATAATTGCTACTGTATAATTCTCATACATCATATGGGTATTCAAGATGTCAGTATGTCTTATTACTTATGGTGTTATTCTTGATAACTTGATTAAGCTAAGGTCTGCCAGGTTTCACTACTGCAATGCTTCTATTTTTTATTTATTTTGCAATTGATAAGAATCTTGAGACAAAATATTGAAATTATGTTCAATTATTATTCAAATTTTTCCAAATTATTTATTTTTAAATTATAATATTAAGTAAAATTGTGTATATTTAAAGTATACAACATAATGATACACATAGGGAAATAATTATTATGGTCCATCTAATTAACATATCTATTTATATTTTTATAATTTTTTGTGTGGGTAGCAGGGTGAGAACACCTGAATTCTATTCTCTCAGAAAATTTCCAGCTATTTAATACATCATTTTAACTATCATCATCATGCTATACATTAATCTCTAAACTTATTCATCCCCACTAATTTTAGCATCTATTGCTAGATTATTCCTGGAAAAATTATGACTCTGGTATTTGCCTAGTGATGATTTTGGATATCCTTAACTCCTTCTACATATGTTAGTTTAAAATTTTATTTAATGAAAAGCTATCTCTTCTCCTTCACATATTTACTGATTGAATTATGTATTCATATCCACATGTGCTCATGAATGTTTATTTTATGTTTTCTAATCTAATACTATGATTTTAAAAAACATTTTTAGTTTAAGTTGTACTCATTTGTATTGTGGAATATGTTTTCTAAATGGCTTTTGTTTCTTTTGTATGTCCTGATTTTATTTTCACTCACTTCTTTATTTCCTGGAACTATGTAATATTTCAGGTTCATCTTATACGAAAAGTAGTTTTTAGCATTCTAAAATAATAAGGAAAAGAGATAAGCTATTTAATATTAATTTTTGATTGATATAGAAATATGACTTAATAAAACAATGTTTACTTCTTGATATATAAATGGCAACCAGCTATGGTTAACATCTATGAAGTTAAGTAATGAAAGATTCAGAGGTGAGTACAGTAGTAGAAGAATACTTATTCAGAGAGCTAAATTAGAAAATAGATATTAAACTTATCTAGTAATGACTTGTATTATATTCTCATTCCTAGGTCAAGAGTGTGTTAATTTAGTTGCATAAACATGTATGGATCACCTACTATATTTAAAATATTGTACTGGGTGCAGTAAGAACTTTTCTTCATCAAAAAGCTATGCTTGTGTCCAGCTTAATAACTATATATAACTATATATATAGTTATATATATAACTATATATATATAACTATATAACTATATATAACTATATATATATAACTATATAACTATATATAACTATATATAACTATAACTATATATATATATATATATATATATATGTAGCAGTTAGTGAAAATATATTATATCAGGTGTTATACTAACCGCTGAGGCCCAAAAGGTGAATAGTACATGGAATTATTGAGATAGAAATATAAACATGATATTGTGAGACATGGAAAAATAAACTTCAAGTGTATGTAACAAAACAAAAATTATTTTAAAAGAACATATATGTATAACACATAGACACAGACAACAGTGTGGTGATGGTCAGAGGGAAGAGGGATGGAGGCTGGGTGGAGGTGGGAAAAAAAGAGGGGATGGGGACATCTGTAATAGAATCAATAATAACAATTAAATTTAAAAAAGACATTCCAGACCAAAAAATAAGACGGTCTATAATTAGTGCTATAAGAGAATAACAAAGTCATATGATAGTGCAGATACAGTAGAGTTTTACCTCCCACCCACCCACTCCCAATTTGGGAAGGATCATGGATGGCAATTAAGGCAGATAAACATTATGAATACTGGTGCAAGTCCTTTACAATGCAATGACTATTGGCAGATATTGGGAAAGTAGTGGTAAGCTATGCTAAGAAGTCTGCAGATTTTGTTGGCAAGCCGTCTCTACCCCGGACTAAAATATCAGACTGGAGTAGAAGATTTTAGAATCAAGTTGTGATATTTTGATTTAGCTTGGCAGGCAACAGGGAAATATCTAATGTTTTTTTTAGCACTAAATAACACAATTGAATTTTGCTCTAAAGATAATCAAGCATTGATGTGAGAGATGCATTGTTTAAATGTTGAGGATTCTAGGAAGATGTCAGAATGAGTGAAAAGTAAAGAGCTTTCCTGTTTCCATTTATTTAAGAATAATTTCCAGGTCATCCACTAAATTTTAAAAACTAATGTAATAAAAATGATAAATCTTTTACTTTCTCAAGGAATTTAGGGTAAGAGACAAACACAGGTTACTGGTGTGAGGTATGCTGAGGATGTTGTGCGGTACCATGACAATGGGGTAAGGATGCCTGGCCCAGGTTGGAAGGGCGTTGAAAGCAAGCATATTGCATTAAGGTTTGAGCAATTGATAGTGGTTTTGGAGTTGAAGTGAACCATGAGGGGAGAATGCATTCTCTATAGAAAGGCTGGAAAAAGGCAAAAAAGTCAGATTATGACATATATGGGATAATTGCTATGTTATGTCAATGGCTAGAGTTTAGGAGACAAAAAGTAGCAAATAATTTTAAAGATAGCAAAACACGGGGAATCTAAGAATTGTATGCTTTTTTTTCCTGTGGATCACTTAAAAATGTTTAAGGGGACCCAGTTGAGTCCATGGGCAGACTGGAGGTAGTATCCTTATCTCAGAGTCACTTCAGCACATTAGGTCTCCAAACTTATTTATTTTTACCTTCAAGGCATAACATTTTATTTTCAGAACTTATTTTTGCTGCAGAAAAACAGTTTTTAAATTACTGTGCAATAATGAGAGGCTACTGGGAATAAGCATAAGGGTGAGAGTAAAGAACCAGAGTGAAATAATTGATCAATTTATTGTCACTTGAACACCTGAACGGAAGCTAGAAACAGAGAAACAAAAGATTGCTTGACCTAGTCACCTACATTACTATTCGGGAAAATAACAGTTAAAAGAACAAAGTTTCCTTTTATATTGAATTAGAAAAACTAAAAAAGTAATAAACAATATTGCCTTTCATATAAGAAGTTGAATAATATTATATATTTCTAGAAACAATATAATTACATGCATTCTAAAGAGCAGACCAACATTGGTTACTCAATCATTATAAATATTAAACTTTGACATAGTAATTCTACACTTAAATGGCTGGTCTTAGGAAAATATTTGAAATGTGAATGTCTTATACTAGATATACTGACTGTAGTCCATTTACATGATAGAAAAGTTAACCTGAAATTTAAACAATAAGGGTCTAGCTACACATGACTTTCTATAAATACAAAGGAATGCTGCAAAACCAATAAAATGTTAATAATATGGTGCTCCCCATATTTTCATCTCTGCTCTATGTCACACTCTCAAGAGACCTTCCTCAGCAAAGCTAACCTGAAAGTCCTGCCCCCAGGGCCCACTGCAATCTTTCTCCTTCCCAGAGTTTTATTCATTTTGCATTCTGTTTTGGTGAATTCATTTATTTACTGTTTATTGCCTGTGTCTCAAGTACTGAAATATGAATTCCATGAGAGCAGACATTTGTCTCATCAATGCTGTATTTTTTGTATCAAGAACAATGCCTGGCATATCCAAAGTGCTAAATAAATATTTGCAGAATAAGTAGTGCATCATTATATAGTCAGATACTAATATGCAAAATATTACATAACACAAAAGAAATATACAAAGTGCCATAACTATACCATAAAATGGAAATATTTATCATTTTTTGTTTGCTTTATATACTTAGACATAACACATTTTCTATAAAAAGAACAAATGTCTTTCGAGGAAAAAAGTAGAAAAAGTTACTACTAAAAATTATTTTAAAATAGTGCATTGGGGAGCTTTGGAGTCCATTATGTTAGCTTTTGTGGCTAATCTGATTGAAAATGTTAAGTATGAACTAAGGCATAGCAGAGGCAAAAAGGAGGCTGAATATATTCTTTCGTCTTGTTCAATTATCCATGATATTATCCAAATTCACTGGTTAGGGCACTGTTGTTTCTTTAGGTTTCCTAGAATTGAATTTTTCCCTTGTACTCTTTGGGTGCTTTCCCCTATCCTAGCTGAGAGTGGAGGAACAGGCAGACAGTGGCCAGGCCTGGCCTGTCCCCACAATCTGTGGAATCACTGCTTTTGTTTATCACTCCTCATTCTCTGGACCTGAAAAATGTAGTATTCCCTCACACCGGTTTGTACAAGCCTAGAACTCTTTTGTTTGTTTGCTCTAGGCCTGCTTTGGGTATGTCATCTTAGAACTTTTACTCTCCTGCACAGAAAAAAACAAAACAAAACAAAACAAAAAAACCCCAAAACCTCTCCTTTCCTAATTCTATGTTGCATCCAGAAATATCACTTGGAATCAGAGACCATGCTCAGCAGGATTAGTGTGATGGACCTGTTATTTTCTTGTTTTACTGTTTGTATATTATTCCATCATAGAGCTATCAGGAGGGCAGTGTTTCAAAGTGTGTCTTGGCCAAATTCTATAGTAATAACAAATTTTATACTTACAGTCACTGTTACATCATCCTCATTTAATAAGGAAAAAAGCCTCAATCATTAAAAAATGTATCTTTTAGCCCTGGCCAGTATTGCTCAGTGATTAGAGTGTTGTCCTGTGCACAGAAGAGTCTAGGATCAATTCCCAGTCAGGGGCCCATACCTGGTGCAAGTTCATCTCCTCCTTGGGTCAGGGAGTGTGCGGATGGCAACCAATCCCATTAGATGTGTCTCTAACATGTGTGTGTCTGTGCTCGCGCGTGTGTGCATTTGTGTGTGTGTATCCCCCCCCCACTCTCTCTAAAAAGCAATGGAAAAAATATCCTCAAATAATAAATAAATAAATGTATTTTTTAGATATTTCAGCCACATTTTATATCAAAGACTTAGTTTGCTAAATGTTCTTATTTATATCAAGTCATTTCTAATGAGGGAGCTTTCATTTATTGGTATAGATAGAAGATATAGAGTTTGTTCATAGATCAGATAGAGGTAGGAGCTTGTTTATTATTTCAATAATTGTATTCATTATGTACACACTGTGCAATAAGAATAAGTGGGTAAAGATTTGAGTCACAAAATTGGGTACATTTGGAGAAACTTTGAAAGCCATGAAAAACACTGCATTGACCAACACCCAGTGGCCATGTCATAATTTAACTAAAACTAGGCGTAATTATAAGACCTTCCCCACTTTAATCTATATATATAAAAGCCTAAGCGACCTAATGATTGAATGACTGAACAACTGAAAGACTGGTTGACCGGTTGCTGTGATGCACATTGATCACCAGGGGGCAAACCTCAATGCAGGAGCTGCCCCCTGGTGGTCAGTGAGCTCCCATAGCCAAACTCCCGTGGCTGGCCAACCTTCTGCAGTCCCTCCCGTTGGCTCACCAACCTCCCACAGTCTCTCTCCCCCAGCTGGCTGGCCCCAATTGGCTCCCCCCCCCCCCCAGCCGGCCAACCTCCCGTGGTCCCTCCACCTACCTCCTGGCCTGCCAGCCCCGATCAGCCCCTCCTTCCTAGCCAGCCAACTTCTTGTGGTTCCCACCCTGGACAGCAGGCCTCTATCACCCCGATAGGGATTGAGTGAGATGGCCCCAATTGGCCCCGATCGCCAGCCAGGCCGAGAGACCCCACCTGTGCACAACTTGTGCACCAGGTCTCTAGTATATAGATATTAATATAACATATTTTAATAAAGAATTAGGTCAATAAAAATCTACCCATTTAACTTAAAATTTAACCAGTAAATGATTATATAAAACCCACTATCAAAAGTTCACCTTGCCCTAGCCGGCTTGGCTCAGTGGATAGAGCGTCAGCCTGCGGACTGAGGGGTCCCAGGTTCGATTCCGGCCAAGGGCACATGCCTGGGTTGCAGGCTCAATCCCCAGTGGGGGTGTGCAGGAGGCAGCCGATCAATGATTCTCTCTCATCATTGATGTTTCTATCTCTCTCTCCTTCTCCCTTCCTCTCTGAAACCAATAAAGAAATATATTTAAAAAAAAAAAAAGTTCACCTTGAAAAGTGTGGTGTTCATTAGCATGATGCTGATTCAAAATTTATATTGCTAAAAAGTACTAAGATTTGTTGCATGCTAGCACATTAGATTTTTGTTACAGAAATCCATAGTGAGATAAAAATTTATTTTCCTTTGCAGCATGTAACTGTCAGTTTCATGAAGATGTTAAAACTTATCTTTAGATGATTAAGATGGAAATTACTTGTTTGAAGGTTGTACTACCTGGAGGTATTGGTTACCACTTGGAATACATCTCTGTTTTAGTGTCTTATTAGAGTCATATCTGACAGATACTTGTCCACAAATGAAATGCTAGTGTGAAATGTTAGTTAGGAACCTCATATCCATTACCCGGAAACTCTTAAGCAAAGAAGAAAGAGATAACTGTCAGCAAAGCCATCATTTTTAGAGAACAAAATATTTAAAACATGAAGCAAATAGGCTTGCAGGAATACAAAAATTCCTGAGGTGCACCCGAGTAGGGAAATCTCTTCTTCCAAAGATTTCAATAACTTACACTGCAAACTTATATATTTCATTACTGGAAATATTTTACTTTCAAATATAATTGATATGACTCATGGTTTACTGCCAGCCACACTTTCGTTGTGTCATAGCTGCTGCGTATAATGACATTCTGCAAGGATACCACCGACACCAGTACTTTGTCTTCCATAACAGCACTTCGGGCCATATTTTTAACACAGAATGAGTCAGGGAATCACACCCAAATGTTGAGAATGTGATGCTAAAAATTGATTCTACTGGGTTTGAACCAGATGTTTTCTCACTCATAATGTAGAATAACTTATTTTAAAATGTCATTCACATTTATAAACTGATTATTATTTTTGTTGAATCATAAGTTAACATGGCTATATAAGATAGGTAAGCTTAGAAAGATAAGTCATTCTTTCAGATTCTACAAGGAATTAAAACAGTAGCAAAAATATATTAATGAGTAGATAAGACATACAATTATCTGGAGCAATTAGAAGGAAGATACATATAAGATAATATACAAAAAAGGCTTAAAAGTAGGGAAAAGTCCTCTCAAGAAAGATCCTGGCAAGAATAAAGTTTGACTATGACTGCCATGATATATGAGACAGTTGAAACTTTGCTTTTGCAGAGAGTAAAAAACACAATTCAATATGAATAGCTAGCAAGATGTACACTAGACTTGAATTTCCAGGGTAGCTAACGCATTCTTATTTTTTGCACAAACTGGGAATGTTAAAGTAGTGACTTAATGCCATGAACTAATGTGGAGTATAAAATTTAGCTATAGGCTAATTACTGGCTGCATAATTTGAGATAAATTGGAAATCTATTCATTTGTTTAAATGAATACACCTGCAAGCTGCCAAGCACTTACTAGGCATGAATATATCAGGAAAAAACACAATCATATCTAATGTTACATAGGTGAACTTCAATAAATTCTATTTTAGTGGAAATAGACCAAGGAGAATGAAAATCGATATAATGGAATATTGGAGGGTGATGTGTGTTATGAAAAAAGCCAGGTAAGGATCAAAAGTATGTAAACTAGTCAAGAAAGAAGGAACATGGAGGAGAGAGGTATGGGAATGTGTCATTATTAAACAGGGAAGTCGGGGTGCACCTCTCAAAAAAAAAAGAAAAAGAGATGGGACTGTTGACCATATTAATATCTATGGAAAGAGTGGCCCCTGCAGAGGGAGTACTAGTAGCTAGGGCCAAGTCCCTTAGGCATGCCCAGCCTGGATGTGCCAAGGGCACCAAGGAAGTCTATGTTTGTATACAGGGGAGCGAGAGGGATAGGGGATCAGAAAGCAGGGGCCTTGTTGGGTAGGGCCCTGTAAGCAATATAAAGCTAAGTTAAATGGGGAGCCACTTAAGGATTTTGAGTGACTCATAAAGATTAGGATGTAGGAACAATGGTAGAAGCAGGGAAATCTCTTTGAAGGTGATTTCAGTAATCCCCATGGGAAAGTTAGTGGTAGCAGTGGAAGTGCTAAAAATGTCAGTTCCTGGTTATAGAGAATTCTAAAGTTTGAGCAAGCTGGGTTTTTTTTTTATTTTGTTTTGTTTTGTTTTTTTGTTTTGTTTTGTTTCTGAGACTGAATGAGCAGTGTGAGAGAAAGAATGGAACCATAGATGATACCAATTTCAGCCTAAGCAACTGAAGGTACTGCCATTGTCTGAAATGAGACAGATCAAAAGTGGAGGAAGTCTGGTAAAGAAAGCAGGGGTTCAGATTGGGCACACAGAGTTTGAAGTGTCCAATAGACATGTGAGTAGAAAACAGTGAATATGAAGCTTCAATTGAAGTCTGGGTTTTGGGAGCAAAACGTAGACTCATGATATAAATTAAAGTGTTGTCGGCACGTGGGTTAATTCTTGCATTTAATTCCAGGAGATGGGATGAGTTTACCCAGGGAGAGATCCCAATAGGTATAGAAGATAAAAGGTCCAAGTGCACCGATGTGGTATTTCCACACCACATTGCCATTTCATGCATTTCTGGGTTAGTCGCTATTAAGAAATCCAGGTAAATGTCGATGGAGAGATGCTATCTGATTATACTAAAAAAATTCCTGATATGAATACATGATGCCACCATTCCATATGGAAAGTGTTGTACAAAAGTCAAGTTCTAGCACTAATTTCCATAATTCAAGAAGCATAATATTGAGATTAACTAAAAAAATATCAAAAGTAAGGTAAGATCATTTTAGAAATACAATATAATTTGACTATGTTGGAGCAGAATGCTGCTTTAAATTTAAAAGAACATTGTAGAAAGTGAGAGGTCTTTAGAACTATGGTTATAATTACCTAAAATGAAATTTAACCATTGTATTACAGCAAAAATAATAAATATAATGATAGTAAATGCTAAAAGTTACTATTATGTAGAATAATTAGTTCTCATTTTCATACTCAATTCACAAAAAATCCAATAGAAATACCAACAAATCCTTTATAATAAAGGGCTAATATGCAAGTCAACCAAAGGGCAGAATGACTGGTCACTATGACATGCACTGACCACCAGGAGGCAGATGCTCAATGCAGGAGCTGCCCCCAGGTGGTCAGTGTGCTCCCACAGGTCAGCCAGAAGCTGGGGGACCCCCCCCGAGTGCACAAATATTGTGCACCGGGCCTCTAGTCTATATATATAAAAGCCTAAGCGACCAAACGACCGAACGACCAAACGACTGGTCAACCAGTCGCTATGATGTGCACTGATCACCAGGGGGCAGATGCTCAATGCAGGAGCTGCCCCCTGGTGGTCAGTGTACTCCCACAGCAGGAGCGCCACTTAGCTGATCAACTGGCACCAGACACAGGGCTCATGGCTGGCAGCACAAGCCTCTCCCAATCAGGACTGACTAGGTGCGAGCCCGCAGCAGGCACAGCAGGGCTGGGATGAACAGGAATGGCGCGGCACCCAGCCTGGGCTTGGGCTCCTTCCCAGCTGCCTGCAGCTTCCCACACTACTTCATGCTGTGTGGGATCAAAAGGAGCAGTGGGCTGGAGCCAAATGAGATGGCAGGTAAGGCCAGGCTGCGGTGGTATGGAGGTCCAAAGATCCCTGCAGGCCAGGGCGAGGGACCCCACCAGTGCAGTGCACGAATCTGTGCACCAGGCCTCTAGTATATTAATAAAATAAAAATGTGACTATTAACTGAATCAGTATAGAGTATATTTCCATGCCATGGTTATAGCTTTTAAATTTGAACAAAAATTGTATGAAATAGTCAACAGCGTTCCCCTAAATGGAGGAGACCAGGGAAGCAGTTTTACAGAACTCAGCACTCTGCACTTGACTTGTGGCATTGAATGTTTGTATTAAGTGGATATTCAGTTCTGCAGCTGGCATAGGTGTTGAGGGAAGAACTCATTTCAGTATCTACTTGCCTGGAAATTTGCTTCAGTGCTCTACACTATTTATGTAACATCCAAGTGAATTGCCAACATTGGCCAATAGGATAAGAGACTTCTTTTTAATCAAAGTTACGTCCAGAATATAAAAAGAATTGAGATCTGAAATATTCTGGTCCCTATGAGCTTCCTTGTTAGCTAGGGGAAAATGTTGTCTTTATGTTTTAGTATTACATTTGACTTATCACAGAATTTAAATCAACTTTTTAACCCCCAATTGTTAGATAAATCTATGGTATTTTACTCTACTTCCTAAACTATTAAGTGTAGAAATAACTTGAATTTATTTCTCTGAGAAACATGGATTTCTCTCCTCATAAGAATGTCATCTTATCCTACCAGCAATTAAAAAGATATATTTGCTATAAGTCACACGAATTATAATTTCAATACATGTGGTGGGAAACCAGGTGCAGAATAAACACCAGCCATGGCTGTCAAGTAATACAAAATAGAAGAACAATTAGCTATTACAGGAGACCTTTAGGGAAACTTTCCAAATAAAAACCCAGTGCCTGAATAACTTAATTAACTTCCTGTGGGATCAAATCCATCACTGTTAAGCACCTGTCACATATAAGCAGTGCCTATATGAGGCTCAATAAATGTTTTGTATTAATGCCAAAATTATTTATGTCTCTATCTTATGATATCTAGAGAAATAAAACATATTTGCTATATTAAAAAGGCACTTTTATAATTGAACCAGCGCTACCGTGATATTAAAAGAAAACTAATATTGAAAGTGAACAATGGCGGAGATGTATTGAATACTTTATTAGAGGCTAGAAACAAAGACTTTTTTCTATGAAACTGTTGTTATCTCCATATATCACTATGAGATGGAAAATCCTGTCACATTTCATAAATGCCTACACAATATCTTATGATTATGCTTGAAGCCATGCCTGAAAAAAAACACACAGAGAATAGTTGTTTCACAGTTAATCATGAAATACATTCACTTATTCACTGAATAAGAATTGGATTTCCATAATGTCCTAAAGTTACATGGCCAGGTAGGTGTACCCACCCTGTCTTTTATAGTGAAGTGTGTCAATTTTGTTTTTAAAACTGAAGAGATACAAAGTATTAAAATAATAATAAAAACTCGGGTATTTTACTCCAAGCTTCATACTCTTCAACACTGCATTTTAATGTGAATTAAAAATGGAAAATGATGATTTTTGTATTCTAAGAGTATACTCATGTCTGCTATAAGAGCTGATAGCTTATATTACTGAATTAATACATAACTAGAGAGTTCTTTGAGAATGATAAAATCCAAAATTAGTAATTATAAGATAGTCACTATGGCGGTAATTCACCATAGAATCCATTTTTTTCTAAACTGTACTTAAAACAATAACTTGATACAACATGAGAAATGTTGACAAAGTTGTGCTAATAAGAGACATAACTTCCATTTCTACTGTCTTTTGGAAAGTGGGCATTCTATGTTCATACACAGAAGTCCAGGGCTCTCTGGACAAATGCGTATGTTCATTGGTTGTATAAGTCAAGCATCCCATGTTTTGTAGTTTGTGTTTTTATTATGTTATCCCAATTCTTTTGCAAACAGTAAAAAAAGAATAATTAAGAAATATTTACCACTCAGATTTCTCAGCACCTAAAATATACCTATATGTTTTATGTCTATTTCAAATAATAATCAAAACATATCTAGGCATAGTTATCTCAATATTAATCAAAAGAGCAGATTAAAGTTGATTTAAATTGCTCAGGGCCACATCTGTGCTCAGTAGTAGACTCAAAGTCAACCCCTTATTTACATGGCTCAAAAACGAATCACTTAAATCTATTCAACAGGCGAAGTTAGTGAACTTCACTTCCCTAAATCTGATATAAATCTCTGATAACGAACATGAGCTGTAGCAGAGTGGAGTTAGTTGCTTTTTTAGGACATTATTCCTCACTGAAAATTTATATTATGGAGTTCTCTGGTGAAGTTTTTTTAATTGTATAATTGGCATATCACATTATATTAGTTTCAGGTATGCAATATAATAATTAAATGTTGGTATACATTGAAATATGACCACCACAGTAAGTCTAGTTAACATCTGTCACCTAACATAGTTATAAGTTTTTCCTAGTGATGATCAATTTTTAAGATCTACTTCCTTAGTGACTTTAAAATATTCATACAGTATTATTAACCATAATCACTATGCTTTATTTCACATCCCCATGACTTATTTTATAACTGGAAGTTTGTATATTTTGACCCCATTCACCCATTTCTTTCACCATTTACCCCCTACTTCTGGCAATAACCAATCTGTTCTCTGTATCTATGAACTTGTTTTATTGTTGTTGTTTTGTTTTAAGATTCCACATATGAGGGAGATCATATGGTATTTATCTCTGTCTGACTTAATTCACTTAGCATGATGCATTCAAAGCCCATCCATGTTGTTGCAAATGACAAGAGCTTATTCTTTCATATGGATGAATAATATTCAAGTGTGTGTGTGTGTGTGTGTGTGTGTGTGTGTGTGTGTGTGTACATTTTCTTTATCCATTCATCCATTGGTGAACACTTAAGTTTCTTTCATATTCTGACTATTGTAAATAATGCTGCAATGAACATGAGGATACACATATATTTTCAAGTTAGTATTTTTGTTTCTTTTTTTAGGATAAATACCCAGAATGGAATTACT
Source organism: Myotis lucifugus (assembly GCF_000147115.1). Lineage (NCBI taxonomy): Eukaryota > Metazoa > Chordata > Mammalia > Chiroptera > Vespertilionidae > Myotis > Myotis lucifugus. The sequence continues at coordinate 3,670,571 of NW_005871072.1, forward strand.
GAATCAGAGGGTAGTTCTATTTTTATTTTTTTGAGGAGCCTCCATAGTGTTTTCTGTAGTGGCAGCACCAATAACCCATTCCCAGTAACTGTGCACAAGTGTTTTTTCTCCATATCCTCATTGACACTTATCTCTCATCTTCTTTTTAATAATTCTAACAGGTGTGAGGAAATGTCTCATTATGGTTTGATATGCATTTCCCCGATCATCAGTGATTTAAGGACTTTTCATGTGCCTATTGTCCATTGTATGTTTTCTTCGGAAAAATGTCTATGTAGATCTTCTGTTCATTTTTAAAATGAATTGCTTTTGTGTTTTTGGTGTCTTTTTATTTGCTATTGAGTTTTATGAGTTATGCATATATTTTGAATATTAATCACTTACACATACATGATTTGTTAGTATTTTCTCTTATTGAGTATGTTGCTCTTTCATTTTTTTAAATATTATTTTTATTGATTTCAAGAGAGGGAGAGGGAAGAGAGATAGAAACATCAATGATGAGAGAGAATCATTGATTGGCTGCCTCCTGCATGCCCCACACTGGGGATTGAGCCTGCAACCTGGATATGTGCCTTTGGCCCGGAATCGAACCTGGGACCCTTCAGTCCGCAGGCCGATGCTCTATCCACTGAACCAAACTGGCTAAGGCGTTCTTTCATTTTTTTGATGGAAACCATCTGTTCAGAAACTTTTTAGTTTTAGTCCCACTTGTTAGTTTTTACTTTTGCTGCTTTCACTTTTTGTGTCAGATTAAAAAAACATTACTGAGGCTGATGTCAGGAGCTTACCATCTATGTTTTCTTCTGGGAGTTTTATGGTTTCAGATCTTAAGGTTCATGTATTTTTCCACTTTGAGTCATTTCTTGTGTGTGGTATAAGAGAATGGTCCAGTTTTATTCTTTTGCATGTGATGGTTCAGTTTCCAGCACCATTAATTGAGGAGACACTTTTCATATTATATACTAGTATACATGTTTTCATCATTGTTATCATAGACAACATTGGGAAAGATGTCAAATAAGTTAGGGAGATCTCCAACTACAACAAGTACCCATATCAAAAATTAATTTGGATCAGTGATACAGAAAGATGAATGAATTATTTATGTGTGTAGCAAGCAAAAGTAAATAGACTATAGACCCTTAGATCTGGCAGTATATATCACAACAAATTTCCAAGCAGGGGTGAAAAAATCTTTAGGGAAACACTCTCTCATCTATCAGAAAAGCCTCTGAACATCCCCTGTTGTAAGGCTATGAGGTAAAGAAATCCAGAATAGCAGCTTAGATATATCACAGTCTCATGGGAAAGCCTGCAGTTGGCCCTCTCTACTGTTTACATTGATCTAGTAATTGCACATTTCTCCTATGTTTGATATGTTTTAGTGGCTATTTTTATACTAATGTACTTGTCAATTCTTCCCAAGTATCAATGCATGCTCATAAAAATATTTTGGATATATTTATTTAAAAGTAATAAAATTGGAAATACTGTATGTAGCATAAAAACACCAAATAACTAAATGTTAAAATTTTGCTACTTTCGTTTCAGAAGTATTTTATGTTTGCTGTGTTTCAGGAGCTTATGGGCATTTCTCTAAGATTTTCAAAAATAATTAAAAGGCAAGATGAGCTCTACTCATTATTTGCACATAATAGATGGCATTTTTTATTGATAGAAGAAATTGCCATGACCTAGAAATAACTGATGAACATAAAATTCAAATAAACTTCAGCATGACACATTCTATCAGGTTTCTTATTCCATCATATTTTTAGTCCTTTAGAATATTATAGAAATGCTAAATAAATATATACTATGTACAGATACATAGATTTTTTTCAGAGTGGAGTATTTTTTAGTGATCATTAACCTGTCAACTGTATTTTGTATCAACAATGACTTGCATTGTGTTTTTCAGTAAGAAATAGAATATGCAATTTTAAAAAATTCTTTATTATCTAAAGTGTTACATATGTCTCCTTTTTCCCCTATTGACCTCTCCCCTGACACTCCCACCCCCCAGCACATGTCCTCATCCCCCTAGTGTCTGTGTCTATTGGTTATGCTTAATGCATGCAAACAAGTTCTTCGGTTGATCTCTTACCACCCCCTGCTTCCCCTGCCTTCCCTGTGAGGTTAGACAGTCAGTTTGATGCTGCTGTGTCTCTGGATCTATTTTTATTCATCAGTATATGTTGTTCATTATATTTCATAAATGAGTGAGATCATGAGATATTTATCTTTCTCTGATTGGCTTACAGTACAGTGGTTCTCAACCTTCCTAATGCCACTACCCTTTAATACAGTTCCTCATGTTGTGGTGACCCCCAACCATAAAATTATTTTCGTTGCTATTTCATAACTGTAATTTTGCTACTGTAATGAATCGTAATGTAAATATCTGATATGCAGGATGTATTTTCATTGTTTGCGACCCACAGGTTGAGAACTGCTGGTTAGCATAATGCTCTCCATGTCCATCCATGCTGTTGCACATGATAAGAGTGCTTTATTTTTATAACAGTGTAGTATTCCATTGTGTAGAAGTGCCACTGTTTTTTAATTGACTCATCTGCTGATGGGCGTTTAGGCTGTCTCCAAATCTTAGCTATTGTAAATTGTGCTGCTTTAAACATAGGGGTGCATATATCCTTTCTGATTGGTGTTTCTGATTCCTTGGTATATCTATAATAATAAAAGGGTAATATGCTAATTAGACTGGATGTCATTCCGGATATCCTTCCAGATGAAGGTGGGGCTGGACTGAAGCCGGGGTCCAGGATGCCTACCGGTGGCCAGAGGGAAGCCCGGGTCCCAGATGCGATGCTGGCAGCTGGGGGCGGGTGGGAAGGCCTACTCTTGTAAGAATTTCGTGCATCAGGCCTCTATTATTCCTAAAAGTGGAAACACTGTGTCAAATGGGAGTTCCATTTTTAATTTTTTGAGGAAACTCCATAGTGTTTTTCACAGTGGCTGCATCAGTCTGCTTCCCACCAGCAGTGCACCAGGGTTCTGTTTTCTCCGCATCCTCTATAGCACTTGCCGTTTGTTAACTTTTTGATGATAGCCATTCTGAGGAGCATGGGATTGTACCTCATTGTCATTTTGATTTGCATCTCTCTAATGACTAATGACTTTGAGCATGTTTTCATATGTCTCTTGGCCTTCTGTATGTCCTCTTTCAAAAAGTGTGTACAGTACGTCCTTGGGTTACATTGGAGATCCATTCTTATGGTGCCACGTAACGCGATTTTCGCCGTAAGTCACAACCCACCTACACAAGCACCTACGTCACTCACATGGAGCACATACACAGCAGTAATGAAGTGAAACAGTAAAAAAAAATAAAAGAAATATAACAATTCCTGACCTTTATTTGTGGTAAATGATCAAAAACATAAAGCACATATGTACATACGTCTAAATGACGTAACTTTTTTTTTAATAAATAAATAGGAGATGGCGACATAACCATGAAACGATGTACGTCGAGTCCAACGTAACCCGAGGGCTGCCTGTATTTAGGTCCTTTGCCCATTTTTTGATTGGATTGTTTATCTTCCTTTTGTTAAGATGTATGAGTTCCCTATAAATTTTGAAGATTAGACCCTTATCTGATATAACATTGGCAAATATATTCTCCTATGCAGTGGGCTTTCTTATTGTTTTGTTGATGGTTTCTTTTGCTGTGCTGAAACATTTTATTTTGATGAAGTTCCATTTATTTATTTTCTCCTTAGTTTCCATTGCCCTAGGAGCTGTATTGGTAAAGATATTGCTAAGACATATGTCTGATATTTTGCTGAGTAATAATTCTTCTAAGATTTTTATGGTGTCCTGTCTTAAGTTTCAGTCCTTTATCCATTTTGAGTTTATTTTTGTGAATGGGGTAAGTTGGTGGTCTAGTTTCATTTTTTTGCATGTATCTGTCCAATTTTCCCATCACCATTTATTGAAGAGACTATCTTGATTCCATTGTATGCTCTTGCCTCCTTGTCAAATATTAGTTGAGCATAATGGTTTGGGTCTATTTCTGGGTTCTCTGTTCTGTTCCATTAGTCCATATGTCTGTTCTTGTGACAGTAACAAGCAGTTTTGTGAACAGTAGCTTTGTAAAATAGCTTGATATCTGGTATTGTGATCCGTCCAACTTTGTTCTTTTTTCTCAGGATTGCTGTGGCTATTTGGGGTCTTTTTTTTTCCCAAATGAATTTTTGGAGAATTTGTTCTAAGTCTGTGAAATACGCCATTGGTATTTTAATGGGGAGTGCATTGAATCTATATATTGCTTTGGGTAGTATGGGCATTTTAATGATGTTGATTCTACCAATCCATGAACAAAGTATATTCTTCCATTTGTTTATGTCTTCCTCTATCTCTTTTTTTTTTAATGTGCTTTAGTTTTCCAAATACAGGTCTTTACCTCCTTAGTTAATTTTATTCCTAGGTATCTTAATTTTTTGTTGCAATGGTAAATGGGATTGGTTTTTTAGTATCTCTTTCTGTGAGTTCATTATTGGTGTATTAAGAGGCCATAGATTTCTGGGTGTTAATTTTGTATCCTGCTACATTGCCGAATTCATTTAGTAAGCCTAGTAGTTTTTTGATGGAGTCTTTAGGGTTTTACATACAATATCATGTCATTTGCGAATAATGAAAGTTTTTCTTCTTCTTTTCCAATTTGGATGCCTTTTATTTCTTCTTCTTGTCAGATAGCTATGGCTAGCACTTCCAGTACTATGTCTAACAGGAGTGGTGAAAGTGGGCACCTGCTCATGGTATCTTGGCCTGATTAGGATTCCCAGGCTCAGAGTCCTTGAAAATTCCCTTTAGGCTCATGCCCAGAGCAACCTTTGGCCATTCTGGTGTATAGATAACAAGGCCTCTGTGCTCCCACCAGCCTTGACTATCTGGGGACCTGGCATGGTTCCCACAATCTCTCTTCCTTTCCCTTCCACTCTCTCTAAAATAAATAAGAACATATTTTAAAAAATCATGATGGTATATTCATAAACTTTACTAGTCTGCTACAGAATACTGATTTGATTTTATTCATAATTATCTATTTTTTATTTCTCTGCAAAATATAAATTATGATTAGTTAAATTATAATCACTATTAATCACTATATCCAAATGAAACTACTGGAAATAATTAGGGCAGATAGGAACAACTTTGTATGCAAAATATATGAGGAGCATAGGATGTATTTTTGTTAAGGTAAAAAGAGTAATATCTTAATGTTAGTGGTTGTTTATGAATGAGAAGAAAAAAAATTTAGGACAAAACCTGAATAGGGAGGGTAATAGGTTTGCAGCAATGGAATATTTTTGTTTGTATTTAAAGCTAGTTAAGATTAAGTAGATTAAATTCTTTTTTTACATGACCTTCAATATCAATGCTGTACTGATGCAAAACTAGCGTTTGGTTTTCCCTCTGTTAAAATGGCATTTGCTTGGATCATTAATTTACTCTTTATAAGAAATTGTAAAAAGATATTTATTTCCCTTCTGAGTTTTTACAAGGGTATAGGGTGTGTGTTTTATCAGAATAACTTTCTGTTGACTTTATCAGGTATTTTATTATTTAATTGAACCACATCTCAACTTTAAAAGAAATAGATTTGTTGTTTCAATTAAATACCACCTATATTTGCTCCTAAATTTTTTGACACTAGCTAATTTGGTAGCCAAGTATTATTTCTTAGTGACCCGTGATTATTTTTTGCTGTGTCTAAATCTTTTGACATTTTTTATAATTTCTGATATTTTGCCCTCCCAAAAATGAAGTTTTAAAAAAATCTCAAACTGATTTTGGAATTCTCAAAGGGTCTCTGGAAAATAACAACAACAATAAAAATTTTAAAAATGTTATTTTACCTTGTAAAAAGAGATGTATTAAAATAATTAGGTTTACTTGATATATTGAGTTGCATTAAAAGCAAATGAAAAGAAGTTTAAACTTCCCTAGGTTATTTGTATGGGTAAAACATCATTAACATAAATATTTCAGAAATCTTAATGTTCCTAAAAATTTGTCAATGCTCATGCTGTCCATAATATATTTTGGCTCTACTTTGCTGGTATTAAAAAATAATATACTATTATTACTTATAATTTATAAATTATTTAGTGATAAATCTTTAATACTATCCTGCAAATTCTTTGGGAGGTAGGAGCCTAATTTTGATAAGTGCTAATTAACTAACACAAATGACATGATAACATGGACCAATCTCTTCTTCTTGTCCTCTAATACTTTTCCACTAGCTGAGCCCAGTGCTTAAAAACTCTCCTGTCTTTGGCTTCAGTAGAATTGAATTCAATTCCTCTTTCCTATTTCAATAGTCTTAAATGAACTCTTCCTTCCCTATTTAACTTTTGGTACAATTGGTCTTTGACAAAATCATGACGAAGATATCATATAGTTAATACACATTGCTTTTCTTACCTCATTGCTAGATGATTTACAAACATTATCTAATTTAATTCTCATAGCCACTTTCAAGAGATTACTCTTATTCCTATTTTGGTGTTTGTGGTTCTGTATTCTCTGTCTTAAAAGAGAAGTTCCCAGATTGTGGGAGGCATCACAGGGCCTGGGCCTGCCCCACAGGCTGGATGAGAGATAAATTCAGAATTTGAACCTGGGAATGGCTGATTTCAATGTCTCTGTGCTTCTGACATTACGATTATCTTCCAGACATGCCTTGCAGTCCTGAGTATTTAGTAGAACTAGCACAGAGGCAGCTCTGGAGAACTGTGGACATTGGGAGAAGCTGAATGCTGGTACTTCCACTCCAATTACAGCCAGACCAGCCCCGCACCTCTCTCCCTGTTCATCTGTGTTTCTCTGTCATAGGAATCAGATGTATTTTTAAGAGATGATTCCATGGCTAAAATGGTTTGAAAATAGTGACATAATGACCTATTTTCAGGACCCTTCTTATTCAATACGTGTTGACGTAAGGTAGTAACTGTAAAAAGTTAATTATACAAAGTTTATTTAATATATTTTGAACTGAAAAAGCCTGAAAAATTTTCAAGAGCCATTTCTTGCTTTTAAAGAAGACACAGATGAGTCACAGAAAAGAAAGTAACTTACCTAAGGTCAAAGACTGGTTCAGCATAGAATTGCAATTATTAAACTCTCATCACGCATTATGTCCCTAACTTATTTTAAAGATACTTTAAGAAATTGGCTAATGAAACTTGTCATTATATTGACTGTAGTGATGTTTAGGAGGTCATTTTTCACTACATACTGTTTTATTCTTTTTATGAGTGAGCACAAAAGATATTTAGCTTCAGTCAAAATAAAAATCAGTACTGGACACTTTCTCCTTTCATGTGTTTTAAATAAGCACACATGCATAAGCGATTGGATTTCCTTCTTTGGTCAGCTTCTAAAACTATCACTAACATTCTTGATGCTGTGGACTGAATGTTTTGGTTCCTCCCCAGAATCATATGTTTAAGCTCTAATTCCTAATGTGATGGTATTTGGAAGAGAGGCTTTGGGGCAGTAATTAGGGTGTGTTGGGTCATGAGACTGGTAATCTCATGATGGAATAATAAAAAGAGACATGCAAACTCTCTCTTTCCATGAGCTTACAACAAGGGAAGACCATGTGAGCACACAGGGGGAAAATGTCATCTACAAGCCAGTCAAGGAGCCCTCACCAAGAACTGAACTTGCTGACACCTCAATCTTAGACTCCAGCTTCTAAAACTGATAAATAGTTTTAGCCACACAATAGAGGATATGTTGTTATAGCAACCTGAGGTAAGACATTTAAAGTACCTATAATAATAAAAGGGTAATATGCTAATTAGACCAGATGTCTTCTGGACATCATTCCAGATGTCCTTCCTGATGAAGCTGGGCCAGAGGGAAGCCAACCTGGGTTCCAGGGGCCGGAGGGAAGCCGGTGCCGGCAGCTGGGGAAAGAAAGGCCTACTTTTGCATGAATTTTCGTGCATCGGGCCTCTAATATCTATATAAAGGACACAGATTTCCAGTTTGTAGCCTCTATACCAAGCTTCTTCCTGCTTTTTATTATTATTTGTTATTTTCCAACTGTTTTAACTTCTTCACTTTATACTGTTAGCCTGATAATGCATTTTGGTAAACTGTTATAGTTCATTTGAACTGAATCTAGACATGAAGACAGGATACAATTATACACATATCTAATGAATATGGTCCTTATCTCAACTGAATACAAGTATTCCTTAATTTGTAACAGTGTCATGTACATCATAAAGATCCAATAAATGTTGACTGAATGCGTAAAGGATTGAAGGCAACGGATATAAAATACGTGTGGGTGCCAAGTTCTATGAACAATGACAAAACCAAGAATTAAGTCTTCTCTCAGATTAATTAAGGGAAAAATGAAAACATCATTTATTCAGTTCTTATGGTGTTTAGACTGTGGGTTATATACTTTGTGTAAACTATTGTATTTAATAGTCTTATCTGGTCAAATTATAAGCCTTAATTTAAAGATGAGGAAATCAGGACTCAGGGGGGGGCCAAGAGTAAGTTTATGTTTTTAGCAAGTTGAAGTGTCAGAATTTGGATTTTTAAACCCCATTCCTATTTTTACTCACATTGAAGGTACTATATTTCCTAGTAAAGTTATGGAGAAAGTGCTACCATAGCCTAAAGCAGAGAGAAATAAGTATAATGATTTATGATGTAGCATTTAAATTACATAGAGAAATTTGAATAGAATTTGAATTGTAGTGAAAAAGAGACAAGTAAATATAATTGGGCAGATTAACATTATCTGACATGAGATTGGTTCATAGCTACCATAATTAATGTAAGTTAGGATTCTTTTTATATCATTCCCAAGGTAAACAGTTAATTGGATTTTGTGGATTTTCTTCACAATTATGGAGGTTAACTGACAGTCTGGGTTATATAAAACTAGAGGCCTGGTGCACAAATTCGTGCACCAGTGGGGTCCCTTGGCCTGGCCTGCAGGATAGGGCCGAAACTGGCTCTCCAAAACCCCCAAGGGGTCCCAGATTGCGAGAGGGTGCAGGTCAGGCTGAGGGACCCCACAGTGCACGATAGGGGCCAGGGAAGTTGGCCAACCGAGGAGGGCCCCCGGGAGGGCTCCAGGGCATGTCCAGCCCATCTTGCTCAGTCCCAATTTTCCAGACCCCAGCAGCAAGCTAACCTACCAGTTGGAGCATCTGCCCCCTGGTGGTCAGTGCACGTCATAGTGACTGGTTGACTGTCTGTCCCCTGGTGGTCAGTGCACATCATAGCAAGCAGTTGAGTGGCCTTAGCATATCATTAGCATATTACACTTTGATTGGTTGAATGGCCGACTGGTGGACTGGTCACTTAGCATATTAGGCTTTTATTATATAGGATAACTAGAGGCCCAATGCAAGAGTAGGCCTTCCACCAGCTGCTGGCACCAGCTTCCGTCTGGCATCTGGGACCTGGGATTCCCTCGCAGCCCAGGCTTAGTCCAGAAGGACATCCAGAAGGACATCTGGTCAAATTAGCATATTATGCTTTTATTATTATATATAATTCAGAAGAATAGATCTAAAGCATGAATGCTTGATTTGAAACTCAGACCCACTATTTATTCACTTGAATAAGTTGTTTATTCTCCATGTACCTCAGTTTCCCTCTCTAAAAACGTTTTTCTGTATCACATGATTCCTGTTTTGTCATATAAGCCTTGAAAATCCCATAGGATAATGCCTCGCTTATTTAAACTACTCATTCTTCTGTTTGTTATAAATTACTTTGAAAAATTTATTTTGTTGACATTTTACAAATAACTATTTTGTAACTAGTTTGTATCAATAAAGGCATTTCCTTCCAAAGGTTCTCTGGATAGAAAATATAAGCAATTTTCTTGAAATTTTTGTAGCCTTAAAATTGGTGGTATCTGATTCATTTGAAATAGATTTTTATGCTAATTTCAGTTTGAGCCTAACAGTTTAATAGACATGAATCTTAGGTCCCGTTCAATTCTGTTTAACATGTTATCCAACATCAATGAAGAAAAGTACTGTTACTGGTAGGTTTCATTTCTATTCAATTTTCTTTTTGGTCTTCTCTTGGGGATGCAAGAAGAGATCAAGAAATCATCATAAGAATGTTTTCCAATCCCCTAAGGAAATCTTACAATTCAAAGATTTAAATATTATCAACTACTTTGAAATGGAAACCAGGAACTGGTGTACAGTAATGGCTATGCTTTTGAACTTCTTATGAAATAAAATATGCATACAAACCAGGATCAGTGTTCAGAGACAGTTCAGGGCTGGTTATTTTTAAGAGAATAGCAAAGTCACTCAGTACCTGGAGAAGTGCACATAAAAATATTTTAATAAATTTCTTTACTGAAAAGTAACTCTCGAATAAAGCCAGATATTGCCTGAAGTTGATATATGCATTATTTACACTGTTACTCTCCTCTAAATAATTTCTTAATTCAAAATAAATTTCCCAAGTGACTCCTTAGTATGTATAGAAAGCCAGATATTGTGCTGGGTGCAAGGTCATAAATCATCACAAAACATTACTCAGACCTTCAAATTAATTATAATCTCATAAAAGAGAATAAAGAAAATGAACAAACAAGGTATCCTGTGGCAAACATAAGGCTATGGGAATACAAATAAGAGAATAGCTGTCGAATTGGAAATAAAACAAATATTTTATATAAACATAATCTTAGTAGATTAAGAGTTTGCTAATTATGTTAACACTAGAGGCCCAGTGCACGAAATTCGTGCATGGGGGGTGTCCCTCAGCCCAGCCTGGGACCCCTCCAATCTGGGACCCCTCGGGGGATGTCCAACTGCTGGTTTAAACAGCATTTAGACATCCCTCTCACAATCCAGGACCACTGGCTCCTAACCACTCACCTGCCTGCCTACCTAATGCCCCCAACTGCCCTCCCCTGCCGTCCTAATTGCCCATAACCCCCTACCAGCCTGATCTCGCCCCTAACTGCTCTTCCCTGCCAGCCTGAACTCGGCCCTAACTGTCTCTGCCTCGGCCTCCACCACCATGGCTTTGTCCAGAAGGAAGTCAGACATTCGGAAGATGGCCAGTTGACCAGGTCTAATTAGCATATTACCCTTTTATTAGTATAGATATGTAAATGTAAATTGGGCCCAAAGAGGAGGGGCATTAATTATTCCTACTAATTTCTCCAGCTGATTGTGATATATGTCTCACTCAATCTAAAGTTTTTCACTAAACATTTTTTTTCATTTTTGTCTATTACCTAGCATTCTCTTTTTCTATACCAACAGTGAATGTCCAACTATCTAGTCATAGGCCATTTCCCTTCCGAGCTACCCGGCCAGGGTTGTGAAGTGGTTTTGATTTGCAGTCCCTCATGATTAATGATGTTGAGCAGAGCATCTTTTCATGTGCTTTGGCCAAGCAAAACTGTAATAATCCTTATACCTGCTCTTAAAGTGTCAGTGGTTTTTTTTTAAATAGCCGATAAAGGCATGTCAGACAAAGAGTACATTCTATACATGGGAAATGCTTGTGCTACATAATGAATGTTTATTAAACTTCAAGTAAATTGAGTATACAAGGAAGAGTGGTAAACTTAGAAAAGTAAGAACTTCTAGTTTATAAAGGCTCTTAAATGGAAATTTAGTCTCTACAATTTTCAGAGAGCTAATAAATAATTTTAAGAAGAACACCATTATATATCTATAAACCTAATAGATATATATTTTAGTTAAACTAATCATGAACATTCTCAAAAATAGTCAAGAGCAGAAGAAACAAAACAAAGCTTTCACTTACATATATGTAACCATAATGTAACAGTTATCAAAGCACTTAAAATTAACAATACATTTTTGCTACTGTTTGATATCCAAATCATAATTAAGTTTCCTTGATTGTCCCAGTAATGATTTTATATAGGTTTCCTTAAATCAGGATCCATATAAGGAAGACACATTACATTTGGTCATTATAAACAAGATAAGTCTCTTGAATTGGAACAGTGTTGCCTTCATTGTTTTTACTTTATAATTTTGATTGTTGCAAAAGCCAAGTCAATTGTCTTTTAGAATGTCCCACAATTTTAAAAATTAATTAATTGGGTGATATTGGTCAACAAGATCATAGAGGTTTCAGGTGTGGGTTTCTATGTTATAAGATCTGTATATTGCATCATGTGCCCACCACCCAAAGTCAAATCTTATATTTAGATTTTCCTCTTTTTTTTCTGGTGTCATTTAAATGTTTCTTCTACTTTCTGAATTACATATTAACTCTAGACAATTTCAGATCTAACTTTTCAAAGAATAACAGTATTAGTTTAGTAAAAAGTAGACTGAATTTATTCATGTACAACAGAGACAGAAACATTGAACAGACTATCGAACCTCAGAGAGAAGGCAGGAGAGAGTGGGGGATGGGGGTTAAAAATTTAACCAAAGGACTTGTATGCATGCATATAATCATAATCAATGGACACAGACAGTAGGAGGGTAAGGGCATGCGCTGGGGTGTGGAACTGGCCAGGGAGAGGTCAATGGGGAAAAAAGAAGACACATGTAATACTTTCAACAATAAAGAATTAAAAAATTCATTAATAATAACTGAACAAAGGCAAAACATTGTTATAAACCATTCTGAGGGACAATGAGATGTTTTTCATTTTCTGTTTGTTTTCATTTATTGTTCTTAGGTACACTGGCTTAAAACCATCAGGGATAACAATCTTCCCTACAGTAGATTGACACAGTATTAGGAAAACCGGTTTCAATGATTTGCAGGTCTTCCTTCCTTCCTTTTTTCTTTCTCTCTTTCTTTCCTTTCTCTCTCTTCCTTCCTTCCTTCCTTCCTTCCTTCCTTCCTTCCTTCCTTCCTTCCTTCCTTCCTTCCTTCCTTCCTTCCTTTCTTTCTTTCTTTCATTTTCTTTTTAATATGTTTTTCTTTGATTCAAGAAAGGAAGAAAGGGGAAGGAAGAGAAAGACATGAACATTGATCATTGCCCCCAGGATGGAATGGAATCCACAACCCTTCAGTGCACAGGACAATTCTTTAACCACTGAGCCCACCAGAAAGGGTTTGTGGGCATTTCTTAAACATGGTATTTCAGCTGTAAAATGTTCACCTCTCAGTAACAGCTACTAGTATTCACCTGTTAGTGTTGAATACTAGTTAGCGTTTCCACTAGTTAAGCAAGAATAACATATTCCCTTCATATTAATTCTTGTCTTTCCTTTGGGTCAAACTGAGTTCCCAGAGGATCCAAAATGACCATGAGGGCTGCTTCTCTTTCTGACCCACCATCAGCTGGATGACACCTCAGAATTAACACGGAAAATTTGTTTAAGCAACTGTGTATCAGATAACAGAGGAAATCAAGACTAATTTATAAAATCAAAGACAACTCAAGTATCATTAGGAAACTTCCTCTAATTCAATTTTTTGTTTGGTTGGTTGTTGTGATTTGGACTAAGCAACTAAAAGAATTAATACTATATGTTAGTTTGGCCAAATTTTGATAACCAAAAAGCCTTTGCCCTAATTGAATGCTTGACTGGTGTATTTTTTTCTAAAGTCTTTCCCCAGCTTTCTATTGTACAGACATATTGTTGGGCATATAAAACTTGAGGTATTTCAATTGAGCAATAATTAGGAATAAATTATAGATCACATTTCAGTCTAACCTAGAAGGTCTTCCATAAATTAGTGAAGTCCATTGGTAAATCACCACATTAGGCCCCTAATAACATATGAACAAATTGGGAATTTCTTTGGATTCTTGAAAAGCAAGAAACCATGTAAAGTATGTGCCATGTTTTGATGAGGTAAACATTTTAGAACCAGCTGATCACAAAATTATAATCTAAAAACTATGATGAAGTATAAGACAAAAAAATAAGATTGGTTCTAATTACTCTCTAAATAAGTTAGTCTTATTATACAAGACAAATGAACATCCTCAGTGGAATTAAATTGACAGTTTTATAAGAAAATAATTTGGTTATAGCTTATATTATTAACCCTTTATCTAATTCTCTAACGTCCTGAGTTCACTGATGGTAAGGAAAAATTGGTCCTGATAGTTAATTGCAGGGGCCTCTGATTCACCCAATTACTATTAGAGGGGAGTGGGATTCAGTCTACTGTTGGAAAGTATGGCAGCCATTGCAACGGTGTCTTTTGTGGCTTCTGGGGGTAGAATCGCAGGGTGCATATTTTGTGTAAATGGATATCCAAGTTCAAATTTGTTGGCACATTTGTACAGGGTAGCATGAGTCCTTGAGTTTGTGTTATGGGTTATAACAGGACAGAGTTAAAAATAACTAAAATTGTCATTTTCAAGGCAGTTCTAAGGCTTGCCAACATGGTGCTTTTTTTTTTCTTTTTACAATAAATTAATTTTCTAGCTGTACAGCATGTAGAGTTATGTCTGGTAAATCTTCATTGAAAATGCTTCTGAATAAATATATATATATATATATATATATATATATATATATATATATAATGACTTAGTTTTAAGATCAGAACTTAACAATGGCAGAATTAATCTTAGCCTCATGGGATATCTTACAATATTATATAATTGAAATTTACAGTATTTAGATATAACATTATTAGAGCTAAGAATAGAAATTTGGGTTATGATTAAATTCTACTGTAAATTTGAACAGTTTTTATTTTAATATGTTTTAATTTAACTTTTGAAAACTTTGGGATCATGGGGTATAAAAGTTTACCTTTAATAAGAAACTTGTAAAATTATTTGATTATTACATTTGTAAAATAAGTTTCTCTCACACCAGAGTGTATTGAAAATGTTTCCCAAGAAGGCAAACAATATTGATAAGACATATTATAAGTTGCAGATAAGGAAAAGCATTTGTCTAACAAAAAAATTTGTATACTGTTACTAAACATATTGATAGCCTCACAATTAGGATAACTGATTAAAATCAATTTATAAATTCAAATGGTTCCTAGATGCTTGTTCTGAATCTTGCCCTACATTACAGTTTTCCCGAGTTATAAATACCTCTATAACTTTTTTATAATTACAAAGCAAATTTTGGTCATCTTTAGATTCTCCCAGGTAAAATTTCTCCACCAATAATTTTTAAAGTTTGCATTAATTTGATATTGTGGGTGCTTTATATAACCTAAGCTTTCCAAATCTTTATTTTAAGGATTCTAAGCATCCAAAGATGATGAAATAATTCTGAGAAAATAAATAGCTTAACTCTTTTAGAGAGGCTGAATGTTATATTTCAATAAATCCTTTTGGATTCATAAAAAGCAGGTTGAGTAACTGCCTATAAAATATTAGCAGTGCTAAAATCAGTTAGAGCTGCTTGTTTCACATAGTAGTCATATGGGGATTTATTTCTACTTTCCAATTACGGTTAAATTTTAAGAGAGTAAAGTGTATAGAATGACAGATTTTTGTTTAAAAACATTTATCATGTACACTATTCCTTAAACTTGAATGTGCATATAAATCAACTCTATTAAAAATTCAAATTCCTAGACCACACTGCCAAAGAATCTGATTAGGTAATTCTGAGGTGGCACCTGAAAATGTACATTTAAGCAAACATTTCTCAACTCTAAATTGAAATTTATAACATTGAGCTCTCTGAGTTGTCAGAGGATTAGAAGTGAATGGATTGTATGACATTTTCATTCACTTGAAGTTCCTTACTAGATAACTTGTATTTTTAAAGAACGGGATACATTTATAGTCTTAACCCACTTCTAAATGACCTCAGTTGAAAAAAAATCATGACAAAGTTAAAAGCCTGGAATCTGGAGCTAATTCAAACTGTTAGTACTAGTTTTACAATTTACTAGTGGCTTGATGTTTTACATAGTGCTCAACCTTCATAGACACAGTTCTGACATTGATATACTGGGTACACTAGGTAAATGAATTGCTACTCAGGGTAGGGAGAAAAATTAAATGTGGAGGTTATAACAGTATCTGGCTCATAGTAACTGTTCAAATATTAACTCATTTATTATGTTCAGCACCTGCCACATTATAACAGGGACTAAATAGACAATACATTCTATTCTATTGTTTTGCTTCAAGTTAACCAGATTTAACTACTGCAGAATTTTAAATTCAAGAAGAGAAGCAACTTCTGTTTTAAAAACAAAATTAATATGTTAATTATTTTCATACATAATTATATAAAATGCACTTGTATTTGTTTACATAATAACAATATTCAGAAAAGTACACCTTAACTAGTGGTCAATATTTGCTGTTTTGGACAATTATACCTATATGAATAACTAAAAATGTAGAAAAAATATGAAAATGAAGTTGATCTGTGTGAGATTATTAGAAAGTTACGAAGGCAGAAATGACCTGGGGAGGCATGGATTACTGAGAGGAGGGAAGTCCAGAGATATGAGATGAAAATTATCTTTCTTTTGTTTTGAGTCCTTTGCTAATTAAGAATTGGCAGTTAGGAGGCTTAGAAGCTAAATAAAGTTTGGTAGACACAAGGTCTAAGGGTCAAAAGTTGGGCATAAGGTCTGGCAATTTGAGAGGCTCCTATACACACCAAATGCCATAGCTGTGATTTCTATAGAGCTACACTCTAAAAGTAAAAGTGACAGGAAAATAGTATAGCACTCACAAGCTCTAAATTTCAGCATCACATCAGCACAGATTCTCATTAGGTTAAGACCCTCTTCTTACCCTAATTTCTTTCAGTAAATTGTCTATCTAGGAAGAAAATATAATGTAGTACTTGAAATTACCTGACAACTCTTAATAGAAAATGTCATGTTCTTATTTAAAATACTAAGCAAAAAAGAAAATAATTTGGTAACATCAGATTCATAGAGTGTTTAAGATATCAGATATATTAGACAAACACTTTAAAACAACTGGCTAATATGGTCAAGAATTTAAAAGCCAAGCTGAAAATTTTCAACAAAGAATTAGAAATTTTATACTACAATCAGATGATATTAAGAAGTAAAAAAATAAAATACCTCAGATTAAGTAAACAATAGTTAGGTTTAATAGTTGGATATAAATGACAAGGAAATTAATGAACTAAAAAATAAAAGAAAATATGGAGATTGAATTTCATAAATAACAAAACTAAAGTAACTAAATTCATATAATATTTTAGTATATGACTATAGTGATACCTGTATCATAGGGTTTTTGTAAAGATTGAATGAAACAATAATGTATGTTAAGACTAGGTTACAGCTGAAGGTTTAGATTTACTTTAATTAGGCTATTAATTAGGCTATTATTGATTTGGTATACTTTAATATATCCAAAAGTACCTTCAATATCTTTCCCAACAAGTCCACCGCCCCCCCCCCAATAAAAGAGAGATTATAGGAAAAAAATAAGGAAACAATCAATTAAAAATCATTTTCTAACTAATACTTCCTGAAATTTTACCTGTAAAAGCAGAAAAGATAGCTAAAGAGTATTTCCAGAGCAATTTTGAGAAAAAAAGAAAATAGATTTTGTTTTTGTTTTAGCAGGAAGGAATAAAGACATAGACATTACAACATATCATGGGAAGATCATTTTACCTACAAAGGATTTTATTTGAGCTAATTCAAGATTTTTAAAAATGTTCTAGGTAGAATACACATAATAAAGTAAACAGCTCTAAAAATTCATAGTATGACAGTAGAGTTAATTATTTCTATAATTATTTAAAACCTGGTAGGAACAGTGGAAAGGCTATCAGAGGAATCTCCATAGTGAATGTACACTCAATGATCCTCAAAGAATGAGCATGAGTTGTTAGACCCCTAGATATCAGTAAGGGTCATGGAAACATTGGGAGGGCGTGGAAAAAAATTGTGCTTGTTGGGGCAGCTCCAGAGTTTGACATTGCTCCAAGATGGTTCGTGGGTTAAGGAGGGTGATTACATCAAGCAACGTCAGACAAATAGGCATTCACTGAAAGGCAATGATTTTATCACAGAAATGTGATTTTGATTGTGGAAAATAATAGGAATTTTCTCACACATTTCTGGAGTCCCCGAAGTATATATGTTTTGGGTTATTTCTGAGAAGATAGCTGCTGTATATAATACAATACTGTGTTACTTACTGATATTGTTAAAATATGGCTTCATTGCCATTTAAGTAGTAGGCAATGAGATTTTTTTTTATAACTTTTGCCCAAAAAGGACAAAATATTCAGAGAAGGCAATATAACACACACACACACACACACACACACACACACACACACACACACACACTCACACTCATCCAAAACAGACATTGGCTTCTTCCCTGAAACAAATGTAAGTACTTTTAAACCCTCTCTATTAAGACCTTCCATGAAAGAAAAAACTGACTCTGGATTGCAAAAAATATCCATTATTAGGTACCCACTTTTCTGAAAGTCATTATCTGTTCTCCTTCTAATAGTCTACTTCTTGTCTATAGTATCCACCTAAAAATCACACGCCTCCTAGAGTACCATTTCATTTGTGCATTTATTGGACTTTCACTTACAATTCTTTTCTTCTGCTAAGTCTACATAGACTCCCAATCTAGATTGTCCACACTTGGCTATCATCAGAAAATGCACTTAATCTTCAGCATGGCTACTGTCTCCATATTTTTCACTTTCATATTAGCAGCTGTCAGAATTGTCTCCAGAATATGAGTTCCTGGATCCTATAGTTTCCTTTAGTTTATGAGAAAATGTAAAAAATAACAGACATTTATTACAACCTCTTCTGAAAAAGAGAGATCAAGCCAAAATATCGGTAAAGTCTTTAATGGCCTCACGGTTTAACAAATCTCATTATTATGCATGGACTTTTGAGTGCTTTAGTAAAAGAACACAACCCATATTCTCCATGTCTATTGAACTTTTAGTCCAGCCTCTGCCCCTGTGTTCTTTTAATTTTGCACGATGCAATCTGCTCTGCTATGTGACATTCCCTTTCTTGGTATTTTTACCTTTTTTCTGAGTAACCCAGTTCCTCAAGTCACACACTGATATTTTTTCTAACTGAGTTCTTGAAATATGAATCTACTCCACTGGAATATGAATGTACAAGTATGCTTTTTTAATACAGTGTTTGACACTCTTACCTGTGATTTCCATAGGATATGTAGCTATCCCTCAAATGTTTCACTGCACAATACAGCAGGTGGTTGTATGAGTGGATAGTGTTGTAATATTCTTGCATCAATAGAAAGTCAGAACAGAGGAAAGGGATAGGTTAATAGATAGGTAAGTAGATAGATAAGTAGATAGATAGACCAATACATGAATAATGGCTTGTGAAATAAATTGAATGAATTCTTTCCAAAATGTGTGGCATATAAATTAAATTGTTTCTTGCTCTGGTTCATAAGCAGAATATTTTGAATACAAGAAGAAACGTTTTTGTTGGTTTGGATAATTTTTACTTATTATTTGACCACTGAGTACCAAATATAGAAATTAAACAATTAGGAGCTTGGATATTTAGATGAGTATTTTGGGCCCCCAAAATAAGAAGTTAAGCTTTTTCTAGGTATTTCTTTATCTTGTTATATTATCATCAGCAATGAAAACATTTTAAAAAAATTTATGCAAATAAATGACTAACTGGAGTTAATAAAATATATATATAAATAGTTTATATATTTGACCTATAAAATGAATAAAAATTACATGTATTTCTCTGTTTGCATTATATAAAGTCAGTATTGAATATACAGAGTATTTGCTGTTATTGATATCAGTTTGTGATTTGGTTATGATGTTTCTCCAATATCTAAGAACTGCTCTCTCATCATATACATTTACTTAAATAATAAACAGAAGATTGATATATATGTCTTATTTGACCACTTTAAAACAAAGATACATTTTTTATAATCTATATGTGTATAGAACAACTAAATTGTGCATTGCACAAACAATAGACACTTATCTATTCATAATATGTAGTTACAGCAGAACAGCTCACTTCAAGTTAACTTTGTTCTGGCAGAATTCATATATAATTTATATACAACCAGCTTGTATAGTAGCCTTTCATGACCTGTACACAATAGCATTTTCTTGATCTCAGAAAGTCTAATAGATGATGGCAGCTATTTAAATATAGAAAACAAATGTTTGCAGTTTTGAAAAATATCATAATCATATTATAAATGATTGAGTAATGTCCTAAAAATGTATTACATAAAAACACCAAAATACAAAAATATTGACTAGAAAATTGCAAAGAAATTTGCAAGGAAACCCATTATAAAATATATTTGGAAAATTAATTCAAATAATTTTATAATGAATATAATTAACAGCAATGTAAATTTTAAGCCCAAAGCTTTAAACATTGGGTCCCTGCCTGGCCGGTGTGACCCAGTGGTTGAGCATAGACCCATGAACTAAGAGGTCACAGGGTTGATTCCTCATCAGGATGCCTGCCCTGGTTGCAGGCTCGATTTCTGGTGAGGGTCATGCAGGAGGCAGCTGATCAATGATGTTTCTCTCTCATCGATGTTTCTATCTCTCTATCCCTCTGCCTTCCTATCTCTCTAAAAATCAATTTTAAAAGATATTTAAACGTTAAGCCCCTTATTTAGAATTTAGAAAAAATATTATTGTATTTTTGTCAAGTTGTTTGATTAGGTATAAAATTTGTTATCCAAATAAGGAATGGAAACAACTAACATTCAGTGAAGTACACTATGCACACTTAAGACAAATTTATAAATGCATTAGCTCAATTATTTGTAACAACCCAAACTGACAATTCAAGTTGACAGTAATTTGATACTGATGTAATTGTATATTAAAGATAATTTCATAAGGCCACAAAAAAATCTATTAGTTTCTCTTCATCTTTTAAAAAATCAAAGGAAAAATGTATTTTTAATATATATATATATATATATATATATATATAATCATAACTAAATTAAAGTTTAATTTTCCAATCAAACTGGGAAATTCATATAGGTGTGCTATGATAAAGTTTAGATTTATTTAAATATTTTAAAATAGAATTCAAATAATTCCGCAAAGGAATCTATAAATAAAACAGTTTGCTAACAGATATCCCAAAGTAAACATTAACAATAAGTTTAGGTAAGTTTTATGTCATATATACTAGGAGATCTCTTGTACCCAGAATATAAATTTACTAGAGGCCCAGTGCAAGAATTTGTGTAGCAGTGGGGTCCCTCAGCCTGGCCTGCAGGATTGGTCTGAAACTGGCTCTCTGACATCCCCGAGGGGTCCCGGATATGAGAGGGTGTGTGCCAGGCCGAGGGACCCCACTGGTGCACAATTGGGGGAGGAACTGCGGGAGGGCTCCAGGGTGTGTCTGGCCCATCTAGCTCAGTCCCAATCGACCAGACCCCAGCAGCAAGCACATCTGTCAGTCGGAGCATCTGCCCCTTGGTGATCAGTGCACGTCATAGTGACTGGTCGACTAGTCAACTGTCTTCCCCCTGGTGGTCAGTGCATGTCATGGTGAGTGGTTGAGCGGCCTTAGCATATTATTAGCATATTACGCTTTTATTGGTTGAACGAAACCAGACTACCGGACACTTAGCATATTAGGCTTTTATAGAATACCTGTATTTTCTCCTTCTTACCTCCTAGGTAATACAGTATGTCCAAATTTAAAGAGAAATTTTCTTATTCTACATTTTTTTTGGATACAAATTGCTGTATTGAAAAAAATTTACATGAGAAAAATTTTCACAGTGTTTTAACAAAACCAAATTTATTACCATACACCTTCTCACAGGTGTAAATAGCCATTTGATAGAAGTTAGACATTAAATAATAAATTGGAAAACAAAAAAATCTCCCTCTCTGAAACCTCCATTGTACATTCTGATAACATCCTCCTCCTAATTACTAAATGTCTATACCTGGACATTTGGTACTTGTCTTTCTCTGACTGGCTTATCTCACTTAGCATAGTACTCTCCAGGTCCCTCCGTGTTGTCTCAAAGAGAAAGAAACCCTTCTTTTTTACAGCTGAGTAGTATTCCATTATGTAAATGTACCACAGCTTTTTTATCTACTCATCTACTGATGGGCACTTGGGCTACTTGCAGATCTTGGCTAATGTAAATTATGCTGCTCTGAACACAGGGTGCATACATTCTTTCTGATTGGTGCTTTGGGATTGTTAGGATCTATTACCAGAAGTGGGATTCTTGGGACAAAAGGAAGTTCATTTTTAATTTTTTGAGGAAACCCCATTATGTTTTCCACGTGCCTGCACTAGTATGCATTCCAATCAACAGTGTATGAAGTTCTGTGATTATTTTTTAAAATGAGGTATATGGGCAATCTCAGTACCTTCTGTCAATTTTGCTATGTACCTAAAACTGCTCTAAAATAATCTGTTAAAAATTAGAGAAGTGTATGACATTGTTTTCTACATAGTAATTATAATTGATAATATTAGTAAATGGAACAACAAATCGATGTCTCTCTCTTTCTCTCCTATCAATAAAAAATAAAATAAAATGGCAGTCTGTCACTCTATGATCTCTGAATGAGTGCATATAAAACAGTATCCCACCAATATGTACACAGAAAATGCTTTTTTGTGATCAAGAAAAGAAATTAATTTTATTTGAGACATTCTACACATTTGAACTTAGATAGCAGCTAGTCTGTATTTAGTATTAGTAATATTTTACTCTGTACTACTATTTATGCATTCATTAGTCGTTTTCTGCATGTGCTCTGACCGAGAATCAAACCCACAACCTTGGCATATCTGGTCAATGCTCTAACCAAGTGAGCTACCAGGCCAGGGTCAAGACTGCCATTTTGAAGAGAAGCTTCCATGATTGAATTGGATCTATAGAAACTCAATAAATGAGGAGAACATGAATTGTCATGTGAATGTAGCACTATCAGCCAAATTCTGTAATTCTATACAACAAGTATCAACGAATACTCTTTGCTCACCTTAATCCTCTAGAGTTCAGTGCCTGTACTCAGCGTTAACCCTCTTTGCCGCCTCTCGCCTGAGTCTGAATCATGATACTGTAAAAAAACTTAACTACATCCCTAATATTCCCTCAGTGTTGTGCCTCTTAATCACATATTACTTTGGTGGATTTTTTTTAAACTAAAATGTATTTTTGTGTGATATCTAAATTTAAAACAGAAGCATTATAAGAGAATTTTATCAATTATGTTCTCTATGACTCTAGGAAGCAAATTGTATAAAGACTGAGAACGTAATATTTAATTAATAATTATATGCTTTATATAGTTTACATTTCAACTCCCATCCATAACATTGTAACTTTAAAGCATTTCATTTCTATTCCAAATCATTGAAATCCTAGATAAAATCTAAAATAAAAATGCAAAAGTCAACTCTCCAAAATGAGTTCTCTGAGAATCAAAACCAAGACTCAAATAGAGAGCAGAGAGCAGAGCTGAAACCACAGCCTTTTTCACTCTTGATCTGGAAGCAGGTGGGAGTTGCAGAAGTCCTTGCACAGTAACCAAGGACAAAATAAGAAAGAAAAGGGCCTCCATTCAAAACTTGAAAATGACTGGAGTTAGGCCCAAGGATAGAAACTAGAGGTCGAGTGTATAGTTCATATTCTCTCACCAGCTTCGAAAAGAGGATTTCATAAACCTGGTAGTGACCTCTGCCCACAACTAGAGCTTTTATGAAACTAGTCTCGGAGGGTGGGAAGAGAAATTC
This sequence comes from Myotis lucifugus, assembly GCF_000147115.1. NCBI lineage: Eukaryota > Metazoa > Chordata > Mammalia > Chiroptera > Vespertilionidae > Myotis > Myotis lucifugus. The sequence goes on from NW_005871072.1 coordinate 3,694,292, forward strand.
ACAAACCCCTGACCAGAGAGTAAGCCAACCACCTGCTGTTTTGAAGAATAGATTTCCTACATCCCCAAAATAAGCACAGCATCAGACCAAACCAAGATTAAAAACCTATTTTTTTTTCGGACAGGAATGCACAATGGAAGAGCTAACAGAAGAAAAAATGCTAGATGGGATAAAGGTATAGAGAGAGACAACGAGCAATGGAAAAATGATCAAATACAATTTCACACAAAGAAACCCAACAGTGGCTAGTATATAAAGATAAGTAAAGTAAAGCTAGACAGACATAAAAAACAGAAAACATATACTCCCATATGAATTTCAAATACAAGATAAATATAAAATATACTTTAAGGTCACTATTTTTTTGGTTTCTTTAGATAAGTAGGAGAATAACAGAAATAGAAATTAATTCCTACTACGAAATAGAGAAACAAATATCAGTTGACTATAAACAAGAATAATTAAAGTGTTCCAATTGAGAAAAAAATGCTGAGAAATTAAATTAAGATGCTAAGCAGAAGAAGGTAAATGTTAAACAAATAAAAGCCCCGTTAAAAACTGTGATGCTAGAATGAGGTTTCTTTAAATGTTTAATAGAAATTTCTAAAAAATGATCACAGAAACTTGGTAACTTATATCTTCAAAATGAGATACATTTCAAGTGCTAAACAAGAAAAAAATGAATTCTAATCTAGGTACATGAGAGTGAAGGGACACTATTCAAGGATAAAATGAATTATGTTAAAACTAGTGCAAGCAAAATACACAATATATATAGAGGATGGCAATTATCCGAATAGCACTTTCTTTAATCAAAACTGAATGCCAAAATACAATGAAAATTAACATAAAACCAATGAAGAAAAATAATTGTCAGTCTTGAATTCTAAATTGAGGTAAACTATTATTCACTATTAAAGAAAAAATAAATAGACTTTTAGATACAGATATTCCCTGAAAGATGTAATAAGGGAATTGCTTTCATAAGAAAAAAAATGTACACATGGAAGTGAGATACAAAAAATAAAACCCACAAAAATCTAAGCTCATATATTGATTAAAAATGTTGGTGAATTTAACCCTTGTCTTCTGTAAAAGAAAAAGACTTTAAATAAATGTTAAAATTCTGGCTAAATGTTGTACCCTAGAAAAGGTGAAACTGAAGCTTAGGTAACTCTAACAAAGATAGAAAGGAGAAATGGAAGGAGGGATGACTCGAATAAATAAAGATAATATGTGGATCTGTTTTGTGAATATTAAAATCAATACAAGCCCTGGCATGTGTGGCTAAATGGATAGAGCTTCGGCCCCAGCACTGAAAGGTCTCGGGTTCAATTCCTGGGTTGCAGTTTCCATCCCTGGCCCTGGGTAGGGCAAAGAAGGAGGCAACCAATCTCTCTCTCTCTCTCTCTCTCTCTCTCTCTCTCTCTCCACCTCTGCCTCCCTTTCTTCTACTCTCTCTAAAAATCAATAGGAAAATGATCCTCGGTGAGGATTAACCACCACAACAACAAAAATAACACTGAAGAAGGTCAGACCTCATTAGATATAGTAGTAATCCTATCTAATAAAAGGGTAATATGCAAAGCGACTGAACGGCAGAACAACCAATCACTATACCCACACTGACCACCAGGGGCCAGATGCTCAAAGCAGGAGATGCACGCTGGTGTTCAGTGTGCTCCAACTGGGGGAGCCCCGCTCAGCCAGAAGCTGGGCTCACAGCTGGCGAGCGCAGCGGCGGTGGCAGGAGCCTCTCCCACCTCCACCGCAGTGCTAAGGATGTCCGACTGATGGCTAAGCCCCACTCCCCTAAGTCATCAGTTGGACATCCCTGAGGGCTCCGGACTGTGAGAGGGCTCAGGTGGGGCTGAGAGGCCCTCCTGAGTACACAGATTTCATGCAGCAGGCCTCTAGTGTTAAATATTTATGGACATTCAATAAATGAGTTAAAAATATATGTGGCCTTCACAGGTAAATGTAATATAGCATATAGAAAACTTTATCGATATAAAAAAATTTTCAGAGAAAAAAAGAAAACTAGGTTAAAGGGTGTTAAATATGAATATATTTTCAAGATATTAGAATTACACCCATATATTTTCAGAATGATTAAAAAAATTATAGAACTATTAAAGCTATTTCCTTTTGAGAAATAAAACAAAATGAAAACAAAAGGTTAAAAAAACAGTATCTAGATGCTACATACCACCCAAAAAGAAAGTGTAATTTTTCAAACAAAATTATAAAAGTATACTGAAGTAAAATATTAAAAGAGATAATAAAATGAATAATTAATCATTATAAAGGAATCATTCCACAAGATTAAAATATCATGAAATTTTGTATATCCAAAATGAGGCCTAAAATATAATAATAATCTCAAAGAAATATTAAGTCATAATCATTATAGACAGTTTCATATTCTTTTATAAATATGTAAATTATTCAAGCAGATACATAAAAATTAAAACTCTAATCTAATAAGCATATATAGAAAAGCTCTTCAGTATATGCTTGAGCTGATAATGAAGGAGAATCCAAACTCACTCATTAAAATGCATGCCCAAAAACCTACTAATATATAGACAACTGCCTACAGCCATATGGAAGATAAAACATGGCCACAAGTTAATTGCTGTCCCTCATACTCAAAGATGGAATTGCATTCATCTACCTTGAAAATGGCCTGGTTTTAATGACTTGCTTGACCAATAAAGTATTGTCAAGTGATGCTGGACAGTTATTACCTAGTCTTTAACAAGGCTAACAGCTTCTCCTTTTGTTCTTTTGGGCCCTTTAACTGCCTTATAAAAAGCCCAGCTACTCTGAGGCCACCATTACCTGAAGGAGAACCAAGTGGAGGTGTTCCAGTGGAACTCCAAGTGTTCAATTATCTCTTCCAAGGCACCAGAATGTGAATGTAATAAACCAACTTGGACTCCCAGATTAATTCATCCCATCAGCTGAATACCAACAAATGGTATCTGTTGACAGCACCTGGAGTAGTAGAATTAGTCAGTGGAATATTCTCCAAATTCTTGACCTACAAAATGTTGAAATCTAGCAAACTATTTCTTTTTTAAAAATATATTTTATTGATTTTTTACAGAGAGGAAGGGGGAGGGATAGAGAGTTAGAAACATCGATGAGAGAGAACCATCAATCAGCTGCCTCCTGCACACCCCCTAGTGGGTATGTGCCCGCAACCAAGGTACATGCCCTTGACCGGAATCGAACCTGGGACCCTTGAGTCCGCAGGCCGATGCTCTATCCATTGAGCCAAACCAGTTAGGGCAGCACACTATTTCTTAATTAATCTTGTGGGATATTTTGTTATAGAGCAACATATAACTTGAATGAGCACTGTTTTTAATTTTTAAATATTCCAGATACTTACTTTTTACAAACTCAAAAATCAATATTGATTAATATAGTCTAACACATTAAGAGATTAAAGAGGGACAAATTATTTTTTTCACCTGAATAGATTTTAAAAATCAATAAAATTTACCTTTAATGTATAGCATTGAATAAATTGATCTGTTCAATTTGTAGGTAGGACAAATCCATATTTAATCTAACATTTAAAAAATGAATTTAATGCAGTCTTTTGTATAAAAAATTATTTTGACTGTTAATATCAGTATTTGTGTAGTCTGAAGTTTTTTTTCAAGTTTAGGTATCCAGGGGCCTCTTCTCACAGTGATCCCTTAAATCTCATGAAATGAAAGATAAATAAAGAAACAAAAAAATGCAATTCAGATTTTGCTGCTAAAGGGACAAAATTTGTTAAAGATTCTAATCATCCTACATAAACAGATGGCTCCTATTCAAGCAAAGCAAAGCAGTAATTATACACATCTGTACAATACCAATAAAATCCAATATATCCAGAAGCTATTGGCTGCCATTCCAGACAACGGTCTCTGAGAATAACATTTGTGTAATCATTTAGTCGTTTCTCATAAAAGCTGTAACGCCACCCAAATAACATTTTGTCATGTAAAACACAAGGGATAGGTCTTCAAATTATTTCTTCTAAAAAAATTCTATAGACTGTTTGTCAATAGCGTATTAACCTTGTTAATTTCAGTGACTCTGCCATTTTCATTCCTCTGTGTGACATTAGACATTAGCTTCTGTTGCTATAGAAAGCTCATGTTTCCTCAGTTTTTTGAAGAGACTTGTATATTCCTATCATCGGGGCTAAGATAAATATTACACCTCCAAAAAATTGACTAAAAATATTGATCACAAACAAAGCTGAATGCAGTTCTTTGGATTATAAATGTTTCTTCTCCATTTTCATACCCAGACAGAACTGCCATCACCTGGAGGAGACTGTTGCAGTTCCACATGAAGGAACAGCAGCTCAGCCATCTACAGAGCCTTTGCAGGTTTTTATTCTTCAATTGGTTTCACTAGTTCTGTGTGGCAGCCTGTAGACAGCCACGTTTTCTGTCTAGGAGTGCAAAAAATGTTTTTTATTTCTGGCATCTCATGTAAAATGCTGCACTCCTGATAGCCAGACTGAAATACATCTGGCAAATAAAATAATTTCATTAGCCCAGTTAAAGTGCTATGCATACAATTCAGATTATAGCCTGTAAAGTCAGTTCTCATTACTAACCCTAATGAGGCCAATATGTTTGTCTATATACAAAATGGTGAGGAGTTTAGCCTATTTTAGAATCAAATAAAAATACACATTCCTGAATATTTGTGGATACTGTAGTTTATTATAATAAAGATTTTTCTAATTAGTAATCTTAAGGGAAATGGATGATGAAGAACTGTTAAGGGTATTGAGAGAAATTTAACATTCAACTCAGTTATTTCTGTCTTCCAACTTCCTTTGAGCTTCCATTAAATCTTTATTGATCACTTGAGTTCACTGACATACACTGAAATTTGCATTGTCTAAATAGAAAATCCAAAGCTATACCTATATGAATAAAGTTCAGTTTTTGAAAAATGGCCTTTACTATTGTGAAAATTATTACCCAGTTAGGCACACGTACTTCAACAAGTATTTATTACTGTGTGTGTAATACAGAATTTTTAAAAGTCACTTCTAGAAACATTGGGAGGAGGTATAGATAAGAAGGAGAAAATCTATCCTGAACAAATTTACCTTTCCTTTAAAAGTCTTAGAGATAAGCAAATATCAGCTAAAAATGAAATACTCAGAAAGCAAAAAAAAAAAAAGAAAGGAAGCCATAAAGTAAGGATAATCAGAATTCATAAAATAAAGGAATTAATAGTGGTTGAATGGATAGTCATCAATTTCATGGAGGAAATGGGATCAATTTCATGGAGGAAATGGGACCTTTCTCAGATCCTAAAAGATGGGTAAAATATAAATGAAAATTGGATTAGTTGTTATATGAGTAAGTGATATAGTTGTGACTATTGACTAGTGACATATGGTAATAAATTTAACATTTTACTAATAGTAAATAGTTAAAATGCTCAAATGAGATGAGGAGTGATTGTGAAATGACAGGCAGTGAGACTGTCTTGACACATAGAGGGAAGGGAAATTTGGATAAAACGTATAATTAGCAAAATCTGACACCGAAAAGATGAACTAGATTAGTGTCATCAGAGGTATGAAATCAGAATAGCATTTTCTAATAATCAGGCAATTGTTAGCGTAAGTATATTGTCTGATATTTAAAATATTAAAGTTAAATTGCTAGACTCAGTATTGGGAATATCAGATGTACAAAAATCATGTAAATTATGTAACATAACAACATAATAGTGTAATTGAACTTCACTTCTCCCTCATTCAGACACAGTCCTTGGGAGACAGTGAATACTTACAAATCAAAGATGAACTAAAATGGAGGAAAATCTGCTTTAATGTAATAAGTTACATTAAAATGTATATGGCAATTGAAAGCATTGATTGAGGCGATCTGCTCAGGACAGATTAAAGCTTTTGCTCCAACTATACATGATAGATATTAGTAAAGCAGCTACACATGGACACAGAGCTAATTTCTTGAAAGTAGAATATGCTTATTCTAGAAAGCAAGAATATCTTTACAGGTTTTTTTTTTCAAATTAAAAATCCTAACCATAACCATGTAATTTCTATATAAAAGAACTAAAAGTATAAATTAGGAAGGATTATAAATTGGTATAAATTATTTCCAGTTTAAATATTCAAGAACTTCCTACCATATGGACTGTATAATCTTACCTTTACCATCAACTTGGCTCATTTAGGTGTCCTGTAACAATAGTAGGGTGTCATGTGAAGAACACTAGGCACAGAATAAATCCCTATCCAGGTAATCCCTTCTACAACATAGGAACAGGTGATAATCCAATAGTCAAAAACCTAAAAATTCACAATGTAGTACATTTTGTTTTGGAGGAAAAATTCTAAGTATGAGAAAATATTCCTTTAGTGTGATGGATATCTGAGTTTTTGTTATTGCTATTTGTCAATGTTACAACATATGCTTGGATTAACTCCCTCTAGCATACATTTACAAAAAGTATGCATAATATTACCATGAATCTATTTATTTTTTTAAAAAAATCTTCTCTTATACAGATGTATCCTGAAATACACATGGATTAAATCATATGTCTTGGATTTGCTTCAAAATACTTAAGAATAGGATATCTAGGTTAGGACAGAGGAAACAAAATTGACAAAAAATATAATTGTTGCAGCTGGGTAATGGGTACATGGAGATTCACTATACAATTCTGCCAGCTTTTATATATGCTTAAGTGTCTTATAATAAAAAACTAATGAAACAAACAAACAAACAAAAAAAGACATATGATTCCAACCCAGCACCACGTTTTCCCCAGGCTAAAATGGCAGAGGAAATACCAAATTTCCTAATATGAAATAATATCTTTGAAATGTAGAAATATTATTGAATGACTATTATGAGAAGCTTTTCTGCTTTATAAATCCTAGTCATTAGCATTAACAAAAGAAGTATTTTAAGTACTGCTGAGCTTCCAAAAAATAAAAATAAAGGAAATCCTCTGCAGGCAAAAGTGAAATAAAATCGGTGTGATAAGTGGGAGCAAATCCTGAGTGCCCTGAGGACATGTGCTGATTCTAAAACTGAAAGTCCAGGATCTTTATGGCCTATGGCCCTGTGGGTACTACAGGAGAGTAATTAGGCTCTATCCAATGTGAAGTAGGAACCAAGATTTCTACATGGAGCCTGCATAACCTGTGAAACCATAGGCTGGCTGAGAGAAAAGAAACAGAAAAAATCAACTCTATACAAATCCAATGTGTTAAATTGTTTTTTCAATTCTAAGTAAGACAAAAGAGTTCTACCTTATGATTTGTATGTATAGGTATGTTCTCAACACACAAATTTTTTCTATATACATTTTTGGTCCAAGATACACTCATTTGAGATATAATTTACTAGTAAAGTGATCCCTGATTGGTGGAAGCTAAGTGTGTCTGAAACCAGTACACAGGCTGCATAAATAATTCACTAAATTGAGGCACCTTAGAATTTAAAAAAAGACATTAAGTAATTCCTAGTGGGCTTCAGATATAGATACTGACTACTTGGTTATAAAATACTAACATTTAAAATGTAAAATATAAAATTATGATCCAGAAATAAGACTATCAAGGGGATAAAGCAAGAATTGAAAAAATGCCACAGAGTTCCTAGAAAATGTATAGGGACTCTGTGGGACTTTTCCAGTTCTTACTTAATAAATATATATGAGAGTTTAATAAAAAATATATATGAGAGGTTTTTTTTGTTTGCTTGTCTTGTTTTTTAATAAAATCTCTAACCCTAGCTGGTTTGGCTCAGTGGATAGAGCGTCAGTCTATGGACCAAAGGGTCCCATGTTAGATTCCAGTCAAGGGCATGGACCTCTGTTGCAGGCTCCTCTCTGGTCCGGGCCATGGTCGGGGCTCCTGAAGGAGGCAACCAATTGATGTGTTTCTCTCACATCGATATTTCTCTCTGTCTTCCCCTCTCTCTTCCACTCTCTCTAAAATCAGTGGAAAAATATCCTCAGGTGGGGATTAAACAAACAAACAACAACAAAAAAAAAACAACCCTCTATAGGTGGGATTAATATAACCTAAACAGAGTCAGAGAAATTCGTAAACAGAAAAAAATTAATCTGAGTAATTTAACCAAAAATTCAACAATTAGGTAAAAGTTAAGGACAATATAAAAAGGGAGTAAAAAAGCATAGAGGGAAAAAAAATGGGAATATTCACAATCAATCAAAATTAACTGTCAGAAACATTGATGACATAGAAATACAGAAAGTCAGTGAGAAAAATCACTCAGAATTTTTCACAATTGGCACATATCATTAATTCTAAAATTCAGAAAACACACTAAAACTAGGCAGATTCTGTAAAGTTTATAACAAAGCATAACTCAAAACTGCCCCAAATGTATTAAAATAAAATTTTAAAACAACCAGGGACAATCAATGGATTATGTACAAAACAATAATTGAACTAAAATGAGAATTTGTAACTTCAATAGAAAGTACTGAAGTAAAATCTTCAAAGTGTCCAGAGAAAATAACTATAAACTTAAAACTATACATCTAGTTTTAAAAAGTAGAACATTTATGTAAAATATTTAGGAAAAGGCCTTTTCAGAAATAGCAAATTAACCAAAATAATATATCACCAATAGACTGAGTTAGAACACTGGGAAATCAATCCAATATAGAACACTGGGAAATTGATCCCATAAGGATGATATAATATTAAAAAATGGTAGTAAAATAAATAGGGACATCTGTAATAATGCTAACAATAAAAAATGGTAGTAAGTAATAAATACAAGGTGTCTCAAAGAATGTATACACCCTTTGAATAATTATAAAGGCAGTATTTATTGAAATACATTTCATTTTCAAAATGTAATAGTCTACTGTTAAAGTGTGGATACATTTTTGCAATACCCCATATATATTTAATTCTAAAAATATCCATTGCACAAAAAGACTAATAGTTATTTTTATAACAAAATCTCAAAATGACAAAACAAATCGAAATATATAACCAAATAGAAAAAAAGTTTTTCAAATTAAAAAAATATTTTTAGAATGATTTTATTTTACCTTTATTGAGTTATTTTTACACATCAAATTGATATGTCTTCATGGCAAAATATTACTGGATGTAAAAGAGATCATGACATAATGAAATTATGAAATAACAAAACTATTGAAAAGCATTTCAAAATTCATTATAAAATGACAATTTCAAGACTATGTGCACCATTTAGCATAGCTTTAAAACAAAGAAAGAATAATGATTAGTTTCCAGAAACAAAAGCAAAAACATAAGAATACTTGATTTATAACAAATGGGGCACTGGAGAAAAATATTTTTAGAAATATCAATCCATCACAGATACCACTAACAGCATCAAAGGTGGCATAAAACAGGCTACAGAGTAATATAAGTTATTTGGAACACATTCATTCAATAAAAATTTATTACAAGAATACATCAAAAGAGCCTTCAAATTTATAAAAATGAATTGAAATTTTTAAAACACTAATGAAAACTCAAATAAAAAGTCTAAGGAGCCAATAAATATTTGAAAAAAATGCTTGATATCATCAATCTTTAGGAAAATACAAAGTAAAACCATCGGGGGAAAAATTCACCCATCAGAAGGTTTGACATGGAAGGATTGATGGTGCCAAGCATCAGTGAGGATGGCAAATAATGAGAACTCTCTATATTACTGGTGGGATTGCAATTAGGTAAAATTATTGTCAGAGGCTAATTGGCAATATTTATTAAATTTTAACATTTTCATAACTTATGGCCCGGTAACGACCCAACAAGAAACCCAACAGAAACTTTAAAGACTTTAAAGAATGTTTATATGAATGTTATACATACTAACCAAAAACTATTTACCTCAACAACAACAAAAAATGAACTGGGGTTTATCAGTGTGTTTCACTATTTGAATAATATACAGAATTAAAAAATGAACAGAGTATTGGTATACCACATGAATGAGTCTCATAAATGTAATGTCATATCAAGTGGCAAAAGAATATGTAATCTATGATTTTCATAAAATAAGCAAATTAATCTACAAAAATGCATGGAAACAAGTGAGAATTCTGATATCCACACAAAAAATACTTTTAGAGGGAATTTAAAAAATATATCTCAGAGTGCCCTAGCCAGGCGGCTCAGTTGGTTGGAGTATCTTTCTATACACCAAAAGGTTGCAGGTTCAATTCCAAGTCAGAGCACCTACCAAAGGTTGCAGGTTCTATCCCAGGTCAAAGCATGTCTGGATGTCTGGGAGGCAACCTATTCATGTTGCTCTCTATCTCTCTCACTCTCCCCTTTCTCCCTCTCCCCCTCCTAACCTCCCTCTTTCTCTTCTCTCTCTCTAAAATATCAATAAAACATATCCTTCAGTGAGGATAAAAAAATAAATAAAATATATCTCTGAGTATTGATATAGTGAATACAAAGCCAGTAAGTATATACAAAGAAAGTTGAACAACCAAATTTAAAAAAGTTGATTTGAAAGTTATATAGAGGACAATGCATACTATCCTATATAATAAAAGGGTAATATGCAAATTGAGCCTAATGGCAAAACAACTGGGAACAACCAGTTGCTATGACGTGCACTAGCCACCAGAGGGCAGATGCTCAATGCAGGAGCTGTTCTCTGGTGGTCAGTGCATTCCTACAGAGGGTGCTCTGCTCAGCCACAAGCCAGGCTGGTGGCTGTGGATGCAGCGGTGGTGGCGGGAGTCCTCTCATTCCTTTGGAGCACTAAGGATGTCTGACTGCAGCATAGGCCC
>NW_005871072.1:3705227-3744447 GCF_000147115.1 Myotis lucifugus
ACCCCCCCCCCCCCCACAGACTGCTTTGTGTGTGACTGGGTAGAGCCATACCTCCCCATCGGCCCTGCCCTGAGTGTGACAGTGGCGGCGCCCCACCCCTGATGGGCCTGCTCTGTGGGTGATAGAGGGCGGGGCCCCAACCCCCTGATCTGCCCTGCTCTGTGTGTGACAGGGGGCGGTGCCCCAACTCCCCTATCGGCCCTACTCTGTGAGTGACAGGGGGGAGCTCCTCAACTCCCTGATCGGCCCTGCTCTGTGCATGACAGGGGGGAGCTCCCCAACCCCCTGATGGGCCCTGCTCTGTGTGTGACAGGGGGTGGCGCCGCAACCTTCCCATCGACCCTGCCTTGAGTGTGATAGGGGGCGGTGCCCCAACCCCCCAATCGGCCCTACCCTGAGCGTGACTGAGGGTGGCATCGCAACCTCCCAATCCACCCTGCATGACAGGGGGCAGCGCCCCAACTCCCCAATCGGCCCTGCTCTGAGCCCGACCAGGGGCTGCACCTAGGGATTGGGCCTGCCCTCTGCCACTCGGGAGCAGGCCTAAGCGAGCAGGTCGTTATCTCCCGAGGGGTCCCAGGCTGCGAGAGGGCACAGGCCGGGCTGAGGGGCCCCCCTCCCCCCCCCCTGAGTGCACAAATTTTTGTGCACTGGGCCTCTAGTCCTATATAATGAAAGGGTAATATGCAAATTGAGCCTAATGGCAGAACAACTAGGAACAACCAGTTGCTATGATGTGCACTGGCCACCAGGGGGCAGGTGCTCAATGCAGGAGCTGCTCCCTGGTGGTCAGTAAGTTCCTACAGAGGGTGCTCTGCTCAGCCACAAGCCAGGCTGGCAGCTGTGGATGCAGCGGTGGTGGCGGGAGCCTCTCTCACTTCTTGGCAGCACTAAGGATATCTGACTGCAGCATAGGCCCCTTAGTTGGATGTCCCCCGAGGGGTCCTGGGCTGCCAGAGGGTTGTCTGACTGCCAGCTTAGGCCTGTTCCCCTGAGGAGTGGGCCTAAGCTGGCAGGTGGACATCCCTCAAGGGCTCCCTGACTGTGAGAGGGTGCAGGCCGGGCTGAGGGATCCCCCTGAGTGCACGAATGTTAGTGCACCGGCCTCTAGTAATGATAAAATTCACATCCATTTTAGATGTACAGCATAAATTATAAGAATACATTATCTACTAGGCAACTCTCAATAAATTTTAAAGAACCAGACTCTATTATCTCACTGTAATCTGATTAAGGAGAATCAATAATGACAACCCTAACAAAAATAGAAGCACAATATATTTAGAAAATACAGACTCACTTTTAAATGACTAGTGGGTTAAAAAAAGAAGTGATAGATGAAAATAGAATTTCTTAAATCTTTAGGAAAAATCATAATGCAATAACACAGTAGTTTAAAATATATTTATCAAACTTAACAGGTATGAAAATTTTTACAATATTACCAAACAAGAAATATGTGGTCTATATTTTGTTAGGAAAAAGATTGAAATCAGTAGGACATGTTCACTAACAGTTATGAAAGGATAAAATTAAGAAGCTAAGTATCAAATTTTAAAAGTAGTTTTTTTGTTGCCATTTTATGCATAATAAAAGCAAAAATGGAGGAGAAAAATAATAAAATAATTTTAATGAAATATATAACATTAAAAGATATTTGGTCCTGTTCGAAATGTCCATGGAGACTTTTGGTCCACTCCAAAAGGGCTATGAGATTTAGTCCTATCCCAAAACATCAAAAAAACATCTATGATTCCTTACAGAATACAATCCCTGAACCTTGTTCAAATCATATGAGCATTATTTTTCTTGTAATTCATGAGGGATCTTGGATTTCACATTGATTCTTGTTCTTCCCCCTGATGAAGTTCATCACGGTTACTCTAAAGTCAATGAGCAAATTGCTCTTAAGTATACAGTATATTGACCTGATTATTGGCTTGATGTTTTTCCGTCTGTGAACAGTTTTGGTGATACAGATTTTATTTTGTCATTATCATCAGGAGGTTAGCAGCTGTAATTGAGTGTGACCCTCAAGAACTGGGTGATAATTTGTTCATGGCTCTGCTATTCCTCTTTTCACACTTTTGGGACCTTTCATGTGGACCAGATATCTCCATGGACTTTTGGTCAGGACCAAATGTTTGCTAATCTAATACAGTACAAAGATAAAACAGAAACCTGTAATGTAGTAAATAGTTGGAGCATTGAAAGAAAGCACAAATTGAATAGATTGTCAGCAATACTGATCAAGAGAAATTGTGATATAGGTTAATATTAGTAACAATAAAGTAATAATAGGGGCCATAGCTTTATATAACACAGACATTAAAAATATAATCAATGAATTAATATATTTGAAAAAAGAAAGGAAAAGCATTTAATAAAAATAATTATTTAAAATAATATTCAATATAAAATAGAAACTCTGAATTGTCATAATGCTTACAGAAATTTCATCAAAATACATCCATCAAATTTGCCAAATTCATATCTGGTTTTTAAAGATGTTTATCACGCCTGGCCGGTGTAGTTCAGTGGTTAAGCATCCTGTGACCCAGAAGGTCATGGTTTGATTTCCGGTCAGGGTACATGCCCGGGTTGCAGGCGATCTCCATTAACAGGTGTATAGGAAGCAGCCAATCAATGAGTCTCTCTCAACACTGATGTTTCTGTCTCTCTCTTCCTCTTCCTTCCTCTCTGAAATCAATTAAAATATATTTTAAAAAAATTTTTATAAGATGTTCAAGGAAATAGTACTACAAATTAATTTTAAATATATTTCAGAAAATAGGACAAAAAATGGTCTGCAATGTACTTGTATATATTTTTAATTAGAATATATTTTTTACTTACATCAGAAAAAGGAGTAAAACAAAGGTAAATTCCACATAATATAAATAATAGCTTAGATATAAATCCTAAATATAAGTAAACTGAAACACAACTATATAATTATGGTTTATAAGAATATTGCGAGGATTTCAGTAATGTAAAAAATCCTGTACATGTGATTTGTCAAAATTGTGTTGTAAGAGAGAAAATCTATATGATCATCTCAGTGAAGTATTTGTATGTAAATTAATTGTATGTAAATTAATTTTAAAATTCTTAGTAAACCTTGAATAAAATGGAAATTAACTTACCTGATAAAGAACATGTGTAGTTTTTGTATGTTTTCATGCTATCTGTGTGAATGCAGAATACATACATATGTGTATTCATGTGTGTGTACATACACATACACACACACAAAGCGAATTTAATATTAATGGTGACATTTCAGTTGCACTTTGGGAAGCCAGAAATGAAACATAATACTATGTTTTTTTCCTGTTGAATAATCTACTAAAAGTTGTAGCCATTATAATAATTCAAATAAAATAATGCTCTTGTAAAATTGAAAAATAAGAATTAAAACCGTCACTAATTGAATACTACAATATTTATATACATAGAAAAAAACAAGAAAGATGTTTAGCAAGGTTTCTGGATACATAATATATAAAAAATCAATCAGTGTTACGCAGTAGCAAGAGTTAGAAAATATATAACTAGATATTATTTATCATATAAAATAAGTTAAGTAGCAATAAATCTAACAAAAGATAAGCATTCAATTTATGAAAAATGCAATTGCACTAAAAGACATGAAAGAATACTCAAATAAATGGAGAAATATATTCATGTGTAGAAAAAATTCATTATACTGTGTTGAAGAAATAAATCTAAACTCATCTTAAACTCAATGATTATACAAATGTATAACTACAGAAACAGACATATGCAAATAATGGGATTGTATACATACATATCTGCTGAGAGGACCTTGAAGTGACTCAGAGGCAGTGAGCACAATCACTGATCAGCTTTTCCCCTAAATATCATTTTCCAATCCAAGGATCGAAAGCTTCTGGAGAAATAGGTGATTTAGTACTAAACTAAGAAAAATACATTAATGGCGCTTAATATTTTGTAGGCTCAGAAAGTAAGGAAGTTTTTTTAAAAAAACTAAGGATGAGGCAGGTCGCAGAGACATAGGAACCAGCCTAAGAAATCTACCAATGGGCAAAGCTGGAACAACTTTCCCCAAAATTAAGTAAAAGAGTATTGAATTATAATATAAATTGGAAAATAAATATGAATGTTTATAATGATATAAATAAGTAACCGAGTTAATAAATAGGGGAGAAAGATAAATTGTTCTTACCTAATAGTTCCAAACAACACACGCATGTACTTCTCTCTACGTGAGGTGAAGCTGAATGTGACCCCTCCTCCTCTGTGACACTGGGCTAGATTAATGACATATTTTCAATAAAGAAGAGTGATAGGGGGATAAAATTAGTAATTTTGCAGTGCAGAAATCTGGCAAACACTGCCTTAATTAAGTGATGAAGTTTAAAAGTTATGTCATAGGATATCTTGTACACCTTATAAGATGTGATGAGTAGGCCACTTCAGCTCTTCTCAAAATGCCATAATGTACTCTACTCATGAGATAAACGACAGATAGTCCAGTAGGGAGAAGCATTCCACAGATATCTAATCTGTACTTCTTAACATTGTTAAAATCATAAAACACAAGGGAAGACCAAAAAACTGTCACAGACCAGAGGAGACTGGGGAGACACAACAAATGTAAAGTGGTAGTCTGGATTGGAGCTTGAAACAGAAGGCAGGCATTCATGAAAAGAAAAAAAAAATGGTGAAATCCAAATAATATATGATAGAGTAGTGTATCAATGTCAGTTTCTTAGTTTGACAAATATACCATAGAAATGTAAGATGTTAACAGTGGATTCATTGAAGGAAGAATATAAATTACTTCTGCACTGCCTCTGTGACTTTTCTGTAAATATAAATCTTTTGAACAATAAAAAATTTATTATAAAATAATGAATCCTGGTAACATATGTGAAAAGTGGCAAAAGAGCCCTGGCCTATGGAGCTCAGTGGTTAGTGTGTCAGCCTGTGCACTGAAGGGTCTCAGGTTGGATTCCTAGTCAAGGACATGTACCTGGGTTGCATGTTAAATCCCTGACCCATTTGGGACAAATGAAGGAGGCAACCAGTGAATATGTCTCTCTCACATTTCTCTCATTTCTCTCTCTTTCCCTCCCCCTACCTCCCCTTCTCTCTAAAAATCAATGGATAAAAAATATCCTCAGGTGAGAAACAAAAAAAAAAGTTATAAAACATTAATATATAGTGTGCATAAATAACTTCATTATAGCACTAGGGGGAAAAAGCTCAACTAGAAAAGACAGAAACTATAAACAATAATATACAGAAAACAAAACATTAACAGTTTATTTTTAAAACTAGTTATGAGCTGTTGAATCACATTAGTAGTCATAGAATCACAGATTCAAATCAATGTGAGATGTGTTTTCACACTTATGCCGACAAAAGACAGAAAGCACAATATCAAGTGTTGGTGAGACTGTGGAACAGCAGCCATATTTATTTGTTAGTAGAGTTCCCAGTGTAAATACACATTAGGGGCCGACTGTAAAAGATAGTAAATCAAACATGTGAGTAAGCAATGAGCCAGCCATTCTGCTCTTAGTGTGTACCTCAGAAAAGGTCAAAGTACACAGCATACATGCTCACAAGTGTTCACAGCATTGTTTGTAATAGAAAAAAGTTGGAGGACCTACCTATGTATCTAGTGAGAGAATGATAAATGAATTAAATTCACATATTCATATGTATTCATATAATGGAACACTGTAAGTACATGGATATGAATGAAATAGCACAGCACATATTTTTTACCAACTTTACAGACTTAATTTTTCTTGGAAAAAATAATTTGCAGAGGACATATACCATGAGTGCAACTTCTCTAAAGTATAAAATATACAAAATAACACTACAGTTTCTTTATCCTATATAATAAAAGACTAATATGCTAAGTGTCTAGTCGTCCAGTTATCCGGTCAACCAATTAAAGTGTAATATGCTAATGATATGCTAAGGCTGCTCAACCGCTAGCTATGACGTGTACTGACCACCAGGAGGCAGACAGTCTATGGGTCAACCAGTTTCTATGATGTGCACTGACCACCAGGGGGCAGACACTCTGACCAGTAGGTTAGCTTGCTGCTGGGGTCCAGCCGATCAGGACTAAGAGAGACAGGCCAGACAGGACACGCCCTGGAGCCCTACCACGGTCCCTCCCCAGCCCCGATCGTGCACTGGTGGGGTCTCTCGACCTGGCCTGCACGCTCTCACAGTCTGGGACCCTTCTAGGGTGTCAGAGAGCTGGTTTTGGCCTGATCCCGCTCAACGCAGGAGCTGCCCCCTGGTGGTCAGTGCACTCCCACAGGTGGAGCACTGCTCACCAGAAGCTGGGCTCATGGTTGGCAAGCACAGCAGCAGTGGCAGGAACCTCTCCTGCCTCCATGGCAGTGCTAAGGATGCCCGACTGCCAGCTTAGGCATGCTCCCCTAAGCTGGCAGTTGGACATCCCCCGAGGGCTCTCAGACTGCGAGAAGGTGCAGGCTGGGCTGAGGGGACCCCCACCCTCCGAGTGCAAGGATTTTGTGCACCAGGCCTCTAGTAAATAAATATGTATATAGCAAAGTTATAGAAGATGAATCAGAATGATACACACAAAATTCAGGATAGAAGATATTCCTGTGAAGTGACTAAAGGAAATAGATTGGGAAGGAAACTTTAACAGTGCTGGCAATGTTAATTAACCTAAGTGATGGGTATACACTTGTATTTTGCTTTATTTGTTATGCATTTTGCAGCTACTTAATGTTTCATAATAATGCATTTTAATTACAGTGTATATATTAAATTAATTTTACCATTCTAACTGCTTCTCTTAGTAGGATTTCATTTAATGCTTTAAAATATTTTACCAGTCCTACATACGATAGTACATCTTTCAACAGCAGAGTTTATTATATTCCTTTCTCTATATATTGATTCTATTAATGTTGTTAAAAAGTGCAATTGTTTTTTTCTTTCCTTTTGTATGTTACTTTCTTATTCTTTTTCATCAAAGAATCTTTAAACCTTTTCCATGTGCATTGACATGAATTACTACCTGTCACTACTTTTTGTGTGATTTTAATACGTGCTAGAAATAAATTAAAAAAATAGAACCAATGGTGACCTTGAGCACTAAAATAGCTGTGCTGAATGGCATGTCTCCTAAAAATGGCCTGAGGTTATCCCTCAAGAGGCCTCTTATTATGGTACTCACATACTCAGGAATTTACCTTGGTTCGGTATTGACCTTTATATTTGTAGGGTCAGAAAATTGATTGTATAATTAAGCCCTGAATGAATTCATCCCTTACTTATGAAATAACTTAATCAAGCTTTTATAATTGACCTATAATACTGGAACAATAATTTACTTATTCAAAATAAAATATAACTCCTAAAAAGAAGGGAATCTTTGACTCGGTATTAGCAGTTTATTCTCTACCTGTAAGCAAAACATAATGGAAAATAATAGCATAATCAGAAGGCTTTTTTAAGAACATTTTATAAGGACACACAGACTTAGATGAATCTAATATTTATTGGCATCATGATAACACAAATTAAAGTGTTTATCCAAAATATTAATAATAATTACCTTGGTAATGGCATATGAATACTTGAAACCTATTGTCTAAGATTCTGTTCCCCCTGACAAGGGCTTACTAGGTGTACAGTTAATATTGGTGGATTTTGTAATCAATGAAAATGATAATTTCAAGAGATACATCAAAAATGCTTTATTTAAAGTAATGTCCATTGCTAGCTATACATTTTCCCCATCTTTCAGGTAATTTGTGGATACCGTCCCAATAGAACTTTTCTTGTTTTGAGGCAAACCATTCAGAGACCTAGTTTTCCACTTCTTAGGTTTTGAAGTGCTGCTCAGAAAGTGCCTGTGCCATCGATCGGAACAAGTGGTAATCTGAAGGAGCAAGGTCTGGTGAATACAGCGGGTGGGTTAATACTTCCCAGGCAAGATCTTTTAACCTGTCTTTAACTGGTTTTGAAGTGTGTGATGGTGCGTCATCATGAAGCAAAATTACTTTGCCGTGTCTTCTGGCACATTCTGGTCGTTTCACTATCAAAGTGTGGTTCAGATTGATTATTTGTTGTTGGTAGCAATCATAATTAATAGTTTCACCTGGTTTTAGAAGCTCATAATACACCACACCTTCCTGATCCCACCAAACGCAGAACATTGTCTTCTTTCTGAAGCGATTTGGCCTTGCAGTCGATGTTGATGGTTGACCTGGATCAACCCATGATTCTGTGCATTTGGGATTCTCAAAATAAATCCACTTTTCATCACCAGTTACAATTTAATGCATAAAAGATTTTCTTTCGTGCTGTTGAAGCAACATTTTACTGATGACTTTTCAGTTTTCCATTTGTCTTTCATTCAGTTGATGTGGCACCCATTTTTCTTCCTTTAAAATCTTTCCCATTGCCTGTAAACAATCAGAAATTGTTTGCTGAGCAATGTTCAATCTTTCTGCAAGTTGTTTTTGAGTTTGACACGCATCTTCATCCAATAATGCTTGTCATTGTTGGTCTTCAAACTTTTTCGGTTGTCCTGGATGTTCATTGTCTTTCACATCGAAATCATCACTTTTAAAGCGTTTAAACCAGCATTCACAAATATCTTGAGATGGAGCATGTTCACCATAAGCTTCTCGAAGTATACAATAACTTTTTCTTCAAAATAATGAATTAAAACTTCCAGCAAATGCTCTTTTTTGCACAAAATTTGACAGTATTAAGCATAAAAATATCTATGGTGTTAACAGGTTCAGCAAATGTGATATATGAAGTTTTGAAGCTTGCTGTCAATACAAAAAATAGCATACATATCAAATCGCATATATATCAACATATGTGTAACTCCATCTATTGAAAAAAATCCACATTATTAACTGGTACACCTAGTAGAATGGCAACAGCCAATGATTGCCTCTATGACTCTCCTTTTTCTACACTCCCATGATGGATATTTCATACTTTTGATTGACAGATTCCTTTTTGAAATAGAATAATGCATTCAGCCAAATTACAACTAAATCTTTGAAGCCTCAGACCTCGCCTGCCTTTGAGGTAACTTTGTACAAATGTGCTTTGTTGCATTGTGTTGATTTTCAGATGTAACTCTCACAGGACATCTGATATCCTTTGCTTCTTCTTTGCATCTGATGTCTGTCATCCAACATAATAGTTATCACTTCCAGTTTTGTGTTGTCTGCAATTTTAATCATCCAAGTCATTGATAAAAATGCAAAACAGAGCAAGGGCAAAAACCTCTCTTGCACTCTACTAGAATCTGTTTATCTCTTGACAGAGTTTCAGTAATTATAGCTCTTTCTGAAAATGATCAATCAATAGTATAATCAGAAGGTTGTTTTAACTTTGCCCAAATGCTCTGCCTTCCTACAAAATGACTTATTTTTGTCCCTAAGGACATCATGTGAAACCTTGAAAATGCCTTTCTAAAATCCAGATGTACTACATCCAATAAATTACCCAAACTAATAGCTCAGTAAACTTTCATAAAAATATATAGCTGGTAAGTATTTCTTATTTTAAGAGCATAACATTTATTTGTTTGAAGTTTTATGGTATATCTTCTTTCACAGTTGTTTACATGCTGAAATCCATGTCTTTGTAAATGGCTCTCGCTCATGCAAGCAGAAGCCTGGGGATTATTTGAGACTGTTCAGTCACTCCTTTCCAATGTTTATTCTGCCACCAAATCTGAGAGTCATCCATTCCATCCACTTCTACTGCCTACAGTAGGACATGTCACCATCCACTCTGTTTTCAAAAAAAATCTGTAAAATAGATGTTGTGGACTTAATGCATCACCCCAAATCCATAAGTTGAAGCCCTAACCAACCCTAATGATACTGCATTTGGTGGTAGAGCATTTAAGGGGGTAAGAAAGGTTATAAGGGGACATAAAAGTGGAGTCCTAATCCTAATGCAATAGGACTGGAGTAATTATAAGGAGAGAAAGAGCTAACACAGAAAGAACAGGTCACATGATGATAAAGCAAGAATCAGCCATCTGTAAGCCAAGGAGAGAGATCTCCAGAGGAACCCAACCTGTCTATACCTTGATTGAAGCCTACACAACTTTGAGAAAATAAATTTTAGGTCTTTGCAGTATTTTGTTAAGGCAACCCTAGCTGACTAATATAATAGGAAAGATTACGTGGTATAAAGCCATCACCTTTAATAATCATATCTTCTTGGAAAATTGCTAATCTCCCAGTAATTTTGGCTTCCCATAGAATATTTGTGTAAGTATACTTTTATATTTTCCTAGGTAGTATATTATAATTTCCACTTTTGATCAAGACTTGTTAAGTATATTATCATCAGCGTGTTCTTGGAATGCACACAATTTTTAGATAGATACATTGATTCTTCAAGAAAAAATGTCTTTGTGCTGGGATATAATAATGATTTTTATTCAAAAAATACTTTAAATTTTGAATTATTTCATTATTATTCCAGCAAAAATAATTTTCTTTTTTATTGAATGGTGATATTATTTTGTTCTTTTAATCATGACACCCATAAATATAATCATTGTAATGTATTTATTTTTTTTACATTTCTTGCTATATTACAAATTCCTTGAGCACAAAAGTTGATTTTATTCATTTTTCTTTTCAAAGTTTATCACATTTTTTTTCAACTAATAAAAATACTGTATTAAATTGAACAAATGTTATTTTAATATGTTTTAAATATTTTCTTTTGTCAAGCTATGCTATTATTTAATATTTTCTAACAATTTTCAATAAAAATGCTTTCTGAAATGTCTGCATACCTAAAATGCATAGCAGTAGTAGAGGTTGAAAGAATTTTCTATGGGAAGAATTTCTTTTGTGAATGAACTGAGTATAAAGTAAAAGGAGGTTCAAGTACTCTTATGTAAGTCAGTAAAGAGAATAAGTGTGGTAGGAAAATATTTTGAAATATTAATCACAGTTGTCCTCTGCAGTTTCACATAACTTGTGTCAATCCCACATTTATTCATCTGTTTCTCTTTAATGTATGATCATTTTTATTGTTTTCTATATTCTAATTCTTTGGGGGTTATCTTGTTCTTTTTCTGGCTTCTTGACTCAGTCAGCTATCATTAAACTTGTATTCAAGGGTTGTGAGCCCAAATGTGAGATTTTGGTAAAATAGGCATAGACACCTGAAGATGCAGAAGACTCCAAGGCATTAAAACAGAATGAGCTGGATCCATTTGCACCTGCCTTTGCCTGGCGCTGCCTGCTCACCTGATCCACCATCCCATGTAGTCCCACTCTTGTCAGGGCCCATTGCGGCTGGCAGCACCTCCACTGCCACCGGCTGCCAGCGCCACGTTGCTGACGCCTGCCATGTTTCAGGTCGCCCCCTGGTGGTCAGTACATGTCATAGCGAGTGGTTGAACTTCTGGTTGAATTCCCAGTCAAACAATTTGTATATTAGGCTTTTATTTTATAGGATGATGGTAGCAATAGTAAATTTTCTGTCATTACATGTAGGTAGTTAGTTAACACTATATATATACATATAATAGAGAAATATGCTAATTACCTGGGATGCCATAATGGGTCGACCTGACAGGAGGAGGTTGCATGCGCAGCATCGGGGGTGGGGCGGCAGGGGCCTCCACCTGCCTGCGCTGGAGGAGGGCCTGATCAGCAGCGGCCGCGGCTGCTTCAGGGGCCAGAAAGGGAGGCAGGGCTGGACTGGCAGTGGCCGCAGCTGCTGTGGGGCCCGGGGAGTGAGGCAGGGCCGGACCGTCGACTTGAGGGTGGGTGGCAATTTCGAATTGTGCGCTCGGCTCCTAGTTAATTATGAAAGGAAAAGGGAAGTGTTCACCTTTATTTATATCCAAACAGGTGCGTCAGATCTTATCAGTTAGATTACTAACAAATATTTCAGCATTATCCTAGCCAGATTGGAGGGATACAATCTTGTTAGAAAACTGAGTGTAATCATAACTGGCAGTATTGCCCAGGCCTCTGTGGCTCAGTTGGTTGGAGCATTGCCCATACACCAGAAGGTGACAGTTCTATTTCCAGTCAGGGCACGTACCTGGGTTGTGGGTTCCACCCTTCGTCCAGGAGCCCCTGGGAGGCTATCTCTCTCTCTCTCTCTCTCTCTTTCTCTCTCTCTTTCTTTCTCCCTCCCTCCCTTCCTCTCTCTAAAATAAATAAATAAATGACAATAATAATAATAATAATAATAATAAGTAATGAAAGAAAGAAAGAACTAGAAGTGACACTGATGAATGGAAAGCAATCCTGGCGCTTCAGCCTGGAGCCCACTCCACAAGCACAGGGCAGGTCGAGGTGGCCATCTTGCACTGATGCAAAATTTAAAATCAGAGCATCCTAAACTTTATTCTCAAACCCAGTTTAAACGGTGCTAATAGAAATAGAAGAGAACATTAGACATTCAGGAGACCAGTGAGTGTGTGTGTGTGTGTGTGTGTGTGTGTGTGTGGAATTGAGAAGAAGACTGAATACAAATTTAGATACCCTGGTGCTAGTCCTGATTTCTTGTAGTTGGTGGTTTAACATGGGTCAAGTGATGAACAACTTGGGTTTTCGTTTCCTATTTATATACAGAAATTTGACTAGGTCACATCTCAATTCCGTTTTAGCCTTCAGACTCAGCATATACATATTGATGCATTGTTGTTTTGGCTCACAAAAGCTTTAAGATAAAAGCAGCCCTCTCTTATTCCTTATTATAAGGCTTTATTTCTTCCCATTTCACTTTTTCTCAAATCTAACCTTAACACTATTTATTAGTTTCATGACAGATGTATTGACAATTCATTAATCAATCGCTTTAAAACTTAAATTTTTCTCAATTTATTGTGTTATTTATTACAGATACTAAATTTAAATCATCCCACTATAAGAGGTAATTTTTAACACAAGTAATCTGTTCTGATTTATCTCTTACAATTTAAGGAACACTGTACAGTGTGAAAGAACACAAAATCCTTGCTTCTGTCCTAATAGAGCGTTTAGACAAAGTTTCTTTTGTTTCATCACATGCTGTGTGATGTGGCCTGTATTGAAAAGCAGTTCAGAAAATCTCAGAGGAGGATAATGTCTGTTGACAATAACTGATGCTGGCTTCCATGGAAATGCTAATTTAGTAGCAGTCCCTGTCAATCAGGTGCCTTGCGTTATTGTTCCAACACTTTAGATGTAATGTGTAATGGCTGATAAAAGTCCCCACTACAGTAATTAGACTGTTTTTAAAGAAGAAGAAAGGGTTGTTAACAAAGACTAAGGTAAACAGGTTCTGAGCAGGAAAAATAATAATAAAGAGCTTAAATTAATTCAAACAAAGGAAGGGATTCAGAAAAATTTTGTTGCTCTCTTTTTTATGGAAAAAGGGAACGTAGGTTGAAAAAATTCAGTCTATCATAAGATGTATAATAAATGGACTCTTTATGGTTTGTCTTTATATATACAGTAGTTATAAAATTAAAGGGTAATTACATATCTATTGAAATCATATGTGTTTTGTGTGTTTGTGTTGCCTGTTATAATTTTTTAAAAATTTATCTTTATTATTGAAAGAATTACAGATGTCCCCCCCCCCATTGACTCCATCCACCCTCTGCTCCCCTCCCCACTCCAGGCCTTCACTACACTATTGTCTGTGTCCATGGGCTATGCACATATGCATATAAATTCTTTGGTTGATATAGTCCTGCCTTCCCTCCCCCACATATGCATTTTAATACAGTTTTAGTATGGAGTGTTAAAGTTTAGGTTCTATGATATTTGAAAATCATCTGTAGAAATGGACTAGTCACTGGACTACAAATATATACTAATTATCATTATTATTTTTAATTTAATCTAGTTTTACTTTTCATCACCATTTATCACTTTATGCACTCTCCCACCTCTATGCATTCCCCCTCCCCCTCCACCACTCTGTTGTCCATTATCCATGAGTTCTCTCTCATTTTTTTCCTTTTTTGCTCAGTCCTTCCACACAGCTCCCCCCAGTGCTGCCTGCCTGCTCTCTATCTAGGAGTCTGTCTCTGTTTTGCTTAGTAGTTCAGTTTGTTCATTAGATTCCACATATGAGTAACATCATATGGTACTTGTCTTTCTCTGACTGGCTTATTTCACTAAATATAATGTTCTCCAGGTCCATCCATGCTGTCACAAAGGGTAAATTTTCATCCTTTTTACGGTAGAGTAGTATGCCATTGTGTAAATATACCACAGCTTTTTTATCCACTCATCTACTACTAGTGGACACTTGGGGTGCTTCCAAATCTTGGCTATTGTAAATGATGCTGCAATGAACATAGAGGTATGTATATTCTTTCAAATTAGTGTTTCCGTTTCTTTGGAAAAAATCCCAGAAGAGGAATCACTGGGTCATAAGGCACTTCCATTTTTAATTTTTTGAGGTTTTCCACAGTGGCTGCCCCAATTTGCATTCCCACCAACAGTGCACAAGGGTTCCCTTTTCTCCACATCCTTGCCAACATTTATTTGTCAATGTGTTGATGATAGCCATTCTGACAGGTGTGAGGTGATATCTCATTGTGGTTAATGACATTGAGCATCCTTTCATGTATCTAATGACCATTTGTATTTCCTCTTTGGAGAAGTGTCTCTTCAGGTAGTTTGCCCAATTTATAATTGGATTGTTTGTCTTTTGGGGGTTGAACCTTACAAGGTGTTGATAAATTTTGGATATCAACCTCTTATCAGGTGTATCATTGGTGAATATATTCTCCCATTCAGTGGTTTGTCTTTTTATCCTAATTATTTTTGACTGAACTAATTAAGGAATACAACTTTGATAACAGGAGAAACCTTTAGAATATTACAATTAAATAATGTAAAAAAATAAAGAAAATATATCTCAAATACTTAAAAAAACAACAAAAACACCAAGCTTTCTAATTCAGTGACTTCAGAATCACATAAAATAGATTTGCAGCTAACAAACCATTTCTGAGCCCCTTAAAATACACAATAGTTTGGCCTGTTTTCAATATTAAAGATAATTTTAAAAACAAAGAAAATGTAATTTAAATATTCATAAGTAGCAATGTTAATGTAATGAAATAGATTACTTGGAAATATTTCAAACTAATGAAGTTTAATGCAGGATTCCTAAGATCAAGTACCATTAAGGAACACTTAACATATCACAAGCTGATAAACTTACTATTTGATTATATATATATATATATATATATATATATATATATATATATATGTTACTTATTTTGTAATGTGCCTTAAGGTAGTATAATTGACAGCACATAGTTAAAGTGTACATGTTGATAAGTTTAATGTTTGCATAAACTCATAAAACCATCACCAGATAACCCCCATATCCCTTACACCCAAAGTTTCCACATGCCTATGCGTAATTAACTACTCTTTCCACTTCACCCTTCATTTGCTTCTTCCCAAACACCTTACATAATTTCTGTTGCTATAGATTCCTTTATAATTCCTACTAGTTTATACTGTGGGAGGGGATCTGGCTTATCATTTTGAGTTCTAGCTAAGATACATGTATATCACAGTTTGTTACTTTTTATATTTAGCTAGTATTCTATTGTATTGATATATCATATATTACTTATTTATTCATTTTTTGAGGGGCTAATTCCTGTTGTGGATTAATATGGATTAATTCCAGTTGTAGGGTATCTATATATATATATATATAAAAGCCAAGTGACCAGAACGCCAGAATGACCAGAATAACCAGTCACTATGATGTGCACGAATTCGTGCACTGGGCCCCTAGTTATAAATAAAGTTGCTGTGGAAATTCTTACACAAGTTTTTCTGAGCATATGCTACCTTTTTAAATAAAAACCTATGGATGGAGTGGCTGTATTACATGGTAACTGTATATTCATCTTTTATAAAATTATAAAACTTTTCCAAAATGTTTATAACATTTTATATTCCTAGAAGAAGTGTATAAGAATTCTAATTCCTTCAAATGTTCAGTACTTAGTGTGACCAGTCCTTTTAATTTTAACCATTATAATAGGTGTGTTGTATTTCTATAATGAATAATAATTTTGTGTTGTGTATATTTTCATGAATTTATTTTTCATATATACATCCACTTTGGTGTCTGTTTAAATGATTTGTCTATTTAAAAATAATCTATTTTTCTTTTTCCTTCTAAGGAGATATAATTTAAAAAGAGAAGAGCAGAAGTTCTGCAAAATATGATCCGTATAAGGAAAAATAAGTTTCCTTAACTGAGTTGGGCATCTAGAACCCAGACAGAAATGTTTTATCATTGGTTACCCTAATCTCTTAATGATATTGAAGTTTGCCAATATCATTGTCATGTTCCTATTGCTGTGATTAGATATACCTTGTATGGGTCATACAGCCAGTATTTTAGAATCTTGGAAAAGTGAGACCTTAAATAAGCTTCTAAAATGGTTTAAAAAGAAATGTGATTCAGTGAAGTTGAGGAGAAGAATAAACAGCAAAAATTCTTGCTACTCTGCAGAAGGTTTTTTTCCCTCTTTTAGAACAATAAACAGAATTATCAAAGCTAAAACAAAACCACACACAAAAAAAAACCAACAATTACCAGCCCAGTATACATGCAGCCATGATTTCTAGTATCATCTAACTTGCTGATAACAATATAATACTTCTGGATCACAGAGTTATGAATAATACATGTAAAGATGAAACAAGGAAAACTGTAAGGAAAAAGAAAAACAGAATTGACACTAACACTTGATACTAACACATGCCCCATGTCTATGAGATTGTGTTTATTTGTTTTTATATTACTAGAGAGTAATCCCAAATATATATCATCATTTCATTATTTTTATAAAAGTGTTTACGGATCCTGGTTAAGTATGGCTTTTGAAGGTAACAGAATTGATAGCATAGTTTATGGTTTTACTGTATATTTTAAAGAATATATGCTATGCCATTTTTTTTCCTCAAAAGAAAACATTAACTATCTCCATGTTTACTATGGAAATAGTCAATGGACAGAATACTAAACACACAAGCAATGTAAATACAACTTAACTATGCAGATTAGACAAATACTTATGTGTTTAATCAGTTTAAAGATTTCATTCAGAGAAACAGCTATAAAAATGTGCCCTGAAGAAGTCATTTTTTATTATCTAGGCAAAGAAAGCTTATGATGATAAGATTAATTCAAATATTTAATTTACAATATTAATATTATAATTTTAGAATGTTTAACCCAGAACATAGCATAGAACAATCCTATATAATAAAGAGCTAATATGCAAATGGTCATCATGCCCTCATGCTGTAATACCATAACAGCTCAGACACTCAACACTGGGGAGAGAGGGATGGGGAACAGCCAGTTACAAATGAGCTCGTGAGAGAGGAATGGGGACCAGACAGGCTGCTGCCCCAGAGAGGGACAAGCCACCCGCCCCATGGTCCAGGGTGCCTGCAGCTGCGGCCTGGGTGAAGCCGCCCACCCACTGTCCCCTGCAGCTGCGGCCAGCTGGCCTGGGTCCTGGGTGCCTGCAGCTGGCCAGAGGGAGGGAAGCCTGGGTCCCAGGTGCGGGGTGAGGCAGAGGCAATTAGGGGCGATCAGGCAGGCAGAGGTGGTTAAGGGTGATCAGGCAGGCAGGCAGGCGAGTGGTTAGGAGCCAGCAGTCTCGGATTGCGGGAGACAGTCAGACATCCCCTGCGGGGTCCTGGATTGGAGAGGGTGCAGGCTGGGCTGAGGGACCCCCCCCCCAGTGCACGAATTGTGTGCACCAGGCCTCTAGTCAATTTATAAAATAAAGAAAGATCAAGAAAGTTAAAATTAGTTACCTAGCCCTAATGGGTTTGGCTCAGTGGATAGAGCATTGGCTTGCAGACTCAAGGGTCCCAGGTTCGATTCCAGTCAAGGGCATGTACCTTGGTTGTGGGCACATACCCAGTAGGGAATGTGGAGGAGGCAGCTGATGGATGTTTCTCCCTCATCCATGTTTCTAACTCTCTATCCCTCTCCCTTCCTCTCTGCAAAAAAATCAATAAAATATATTTTTAAAAAATTAGTTACCTAAAGGCAAAATTTAAATAATTCATTCAGAGGAGCTCGAGGAGAGGTTCTCAATGAGGTGGGCTATCATAATCACCTAGGGAAACTTCTAAAATTACAAATACCATGGTTGCACCTTCCACAGGTTCATTTTAGAAATCTCTCGCTCCACTCTCACCACTTTCTCGCGATTTAAAAAGCAGTCCAATGATTTTGACACCATGCTATGGAGGTGCTATTATTCCAAAAGTGTTTATCCATCGTCTACCATGTGCTGAGCGAGGGTTGGGATTTGGAGTAAGTTCAAATAATGAGTGTTAAACTTCCTGTCCTCGAAGAACTCAGCCCACTGAAGGAAACAGAGAAGTAGACAAATGCTTGCAATTTAATACAGTAAGTGCTATGACCATGTACCAGGAGAGTACTTACACTAAATTGAAGAGGAGAAGGCTATTGCATGTTCTGGAAGGAGAGATACTGACCTGATTCTTGAAGGATGCTGGCAAGGGGAAGGCATTTAATAAAGCTGGAGGCGAAAATGAGCCTAAGAAAATGAACAGGCACCAGTAACCTAAAAACCATCTATATCCTTCTATGGAAACTGGCTTTTTTGTCTTCAAAAATAAAGTGATCAATTTAAAGTACCTCTGCAGGACATTAGTAAAATCATATTGTAACTTGAGAATATTGATCTGAATATATCACGGAGATCACATCAGAAAGACTGGAACTAGAGTTTAATCATAGGAAGCTTTAATTTGGCATAAAATGAACTACATTGCAAGGCTTTCTTTGTGTTCTCATTGTCGGTTGGTTATGGTGTTAATCATGTCTCATTTCTGGATTCTTTTTCTTTTTTTTAATTTAGGGAATTTCTGGATTCTTGACAAATGAAAAACAGATGTAAAGTCCAATTGTGGATCAATCTAGAGCACCGGTTTAATTTTAATTAATAGATAAAATTTAAAGTCTTAGTAGAATTTCCAATTTATTTTTCCTTAGTCGGAGCTTTGGTGCCTTTCCAACTCTGACTATACCCAATTTCTGATGGAGAAACTGGAACTTGATGAACAGAGTCGTGGCTGAAGCTAGTGCTCAGCTGCTTCCATAGAGATATGATGCATTGCTGAGCACAGAGTCCTTGAAGCAAGGTTTATATTCTAGTTTTGAGGGCTGACTTTTTAATGCAGAGATCCTACCTCCTGGTTGATTTGGCCCCTAAAATTCAGGCATGCCTCTGACTAAACAAATGAAGTATACTTTCTCACAGAGGAAAAGAAAAACTCAAACCTTCCCTTCAATATTTTAATCTATTGAAAATTAGGTCAGAATCTCTCAAGGCACCATAAGGCCTTGAGAATGAAGCTTTTTGCCAGCATTATCCAATTTTTATTTTCCTAAGGTTTTACCTGAAGGGTAAGCCTGTAGTCAACCACTGAGGTGATGTTTCTGTTGGGATAAAATGACAACAGAATATGAGTCCAGTCTGGTTCCTTGAAGTTTTTCTATTCAAATCAGCTCTGCTTGTTTTTATCCTTTGAGACCAGCTAAACTGGGATGAATACTGTTACTTTAGCATTTGCATAGTTGTATCAATATGACCAGAATTCTATCAGCTATCCTCTCTTATAAAGAGTACAAAGAACCACAAGGCCCATTGTGATTATCACAACAGTACCGCAAAGTTAGAAAACAAGGAAAACATAAGCCAATCTCTTGTTATTACAATGATTATACCCATAAATCTGTGTTCTCAAATCTCATATCTGAAATATGTCAAGACTATTAAGGATCTAAGATTTGAACTAAGTTGCAAACTAACAAATTAGCCTACCACAGCTTCACAGATTCAGGCAGAAGAAACAAGACTCCTGGGTCAAAAGAATATGTCACAGCAATGGCAGTAGCCAGAGTATAAACATTTTTGCTCCAGTTCCACAGACCCTAATTCCCACACTATGACATAAAAAATGCCAGATGATATAATGGGTTCAGAATAAGAACCCTGAACTTAGGGAACCTATATCTTTTATAATAGACAGTAAACATGCCTGCCTGTTGATCCTAAAGAAGATATTCTCTTTTTCATGGCTTTGAACAAATATTCCCTTGGCTTATGATGGAGATTTTATCTTTTAATTCTATTTGCTATATAGACAATCTTGAAAAATAAGTTTGGAACAAACGATAGTCACATTTGTATAACATGTGCAGAAAATCTACACTAATAAAAGAGAAAAATGGTAATTGGCGTACGACCGCTACCCTTCCCATTGGCTAATCAGCGTATCCTTATGCAAATTAACTGTCAGCCAAGATGGCGGCCGGCAGCCAGGCAGTTGGAAGCGAACATGAGGCTTGCTTGCTCCCGTGACTGCAGACTGCAACGTTCCCCGCCTGACTTGCCGGCCTCTGAGCTGGCAGTTTGAAACATTCTAACAAATATAGCCGGCTGGGATCTCAGAGCTGAAGTTATACATTGTTTCGATTATAGAACGGCAAACAAACCAGCAGCGGAAGCCTCAGAGCTAGAGCCAGAGCTAAAGCTGGCCCAGAAGAAAAAAAGAAAAGAAAAAAAGGAGCAGTTGGGAGCTTCCCGCCAGCCTGAAAGCAGTCAAAACCGCCAGCCTGAAAGCAGCCCTCAGCCCCTCACCCAGACTGGCCAGGCACCCCAGTGGGGACCCCCACCCTGATCCAGGACACCCTTCAGGGCAAACCAGCCGGCCCCCAGGCCTCTATCCTATATAGTAAAAGGGTAATATGCCTCCCAGCACCGGGATCAGCGGAGCTGCAAGGCCTCCTGGCACCAGATCAGCATGACAGGGTGCAGCGCCCAAACCCCCTGATCGCTCTGCGGCTCTGTGTATGACAGGGTGTGGCGCCCCAACCCCCCCCCCACGGGCTCTGTGTGTGACAGGGGGTAGAGCCATAACCTCCCCATCGGCCGGCCCTGCTCTGTGTGTGACGGGGTAGAGCCATAACCTCCCCATCAGCCCTGCCCTGAGTGTGACAGTGGCATCGCCCCAACCCCCTGATCCGCCCTGCTGTGTGTGTGACAGGGGGCGGTGCCCTAACTCCCCTATCTGTGAGTGACAGGGGGGAGCTCCCCAACCCCCTGATGGGCCCTGCTCTGTACATGACGGGGGGGGGGAGGCACTGCCCCAACCCCCTGATTGGCCCTGCTCTGTGTGTGACAGGGGGCAGCGCCCCAACACCCTGATTGGCCCTGCTCTGTGCATCACAGGGGGTGGCGCCGCAACCTCCCATTGACCCTGCCTTGAGTGTGATAGGGGGTGGTGCCCCAACCCCTCAATCAGCCCTATCCTGAGCATGACTGAGGGTGGCATCGCAACCTCCCAATCCGCCCTGCTCTGTGCATGACAGGGGGCGGCGCCCCAACTCCCCAATCAGCCCTGTTCTGAGCCCCACCAGGGGCTGCACCTAGGGATTGGGCCTGCCCTCTGCCACCCAGGAGCAGGCCTAAGCCAGCAGGTCATTATCTCCTGAGGGGTCCCAGACTGCGAGAGGGCACAGGCCGGGCTGAGGGACCCCCCTTCCCCTCCGAGTGCACAAATTTTTGTGCACCGGGCCTCTAGTTTTATATATATATATATATATATATATATATATATATATATATATATATATATAAAATGTATAATGTTTTAGAGGTGCATTTTTTTCATAAAGGGTATTATTGAATTATTCTTGTGATAAACAAATTTAAAATGTGCATCCCCAATTTTTAAGTCTCAAAGACAAAGAGATTTTCATCTTTTTTGTATGGCCAACAATGTTTAATCCACTTAATTTTCAAAAGAACCCTGCAGGCTATTTTTGTTATATATTCTAATGGCTGCTGTAATTTCCTGACCTGGTATTTTGTGGGATTGTAGATCCTTGCCTTCTAAAGAAAGTATCATGGTTGTCCACACTTTTATTTTTCATGAAAAATCTGAACATGTTTCAAAACAGATAGCTATTGTTGATAATTCCGCAATCATTGTCCTAGCATCCCTCTAAAAATGAATATGTATCCATATGACAGTTTTTCTGAGCATCTTGCTTTCCCTTGCCTTTTCATAGGCTTTGAGCAACTTGTGCCATTTCAGTGAAAGCATATTTTTATTTCATTGCCTCACTTTTTTCCTATCTTACCTAATAATAGACAAACATGTAAATTGACCATCTCCCCTACGCTCACCAGCCAATCAGGAGAGTATGCAAATTAACCCAACAAAGATGGTAGTTAATTTGCATATGTAGGCGCGAAGCGGTGGAGCGAAGACTGAAGGCTCGGGCCAGAGTGAAGGCCTGGGTCCCAGGTGCAGGAGGAAAACTGGTGCCGGCAGCCACCAGTTTTTCGTGCAACGGGCCTCGAGTATAAGTATAATATATATCTACTGTACAATGTTCTTCAAATGGTCTCCTCTTTTTTCAAGAGTGAACCCTGTTGAGATTTTAAAATCATAACCTATATTAAGTTGATTTTTTCTATTCCACTTATCGGAACAAAATTAGACAATTTCTTTATCTGTAATTTGGCACCCAGACACTTGCTTTCCAAATGTATTCTACTATATTCTGTTATATTATTGTTATTTTTTTTATTTAATCCTTACTCAAGGATATTTTCACTGATTTTGAAAGAGAGGAAGGCAGAGAGAGAGAGGAAGAGAGAGAAACGTTGATTGGTTGTTTCCCCTACATACCCCAACCAAACCCTGACTGTGGATCAAACAGGCAACCTAAGTACATACCCTGACCAGGAATCAAACCAGTAACCTTTTTGGTGTACAGATTGATGCTCAACCAACTGAGCCACCCCACAGAGCCTGTCCTATTGTTTTATTTAGTTGATTAATTATGTTGGATGTGAACTTCTATCTTGTTTTGACAACCAAGTGTGGATACACAATTTGAAAAATATTACAATACATCCTGTATACTAAAGTAATCATAGTATGTAAAGGGACAGAGAAACACAATTTTGAATATGAAAAAGTACTCAGAAAAATATCCTAAATATCTGCATCAGTATTTATAACACTTTAAAAAAATATAACTGTGTGCTATAAGAACATGATAGTTATTGTAAATAAAGCTTAGAATTTCCAAACCTCTGATAGCTCACTGAATATGATCAAAGAACTTTAGTACCAGAATAGAATAAGGCTCGGATAAATTGATAGCCTTTCAGATAAAACAACTAGCTTTAGGCCCAGGCATTAAACAAAAGAGGAGGGAGTCTCTTGGTAAAGGTAGCTGTAGATACTCTAAAGAAAAAGTATTTTGAAAAAAAAATTAGCCTACATGAGCTAAGAAAATGATTGGGAAAATGGAATAATCAGCAAAGGAATTTAGGAAAAATCAAGCACTTGCTTTCCCATTTTGCTCTTAAATTCAGAACGGAAAATTTCTAATGAATAATTTAGGAAAATTTTAATTGATATGGGTGCTACAATATTGACATTAGAATTCCCTCAACAAATTACTCTGGTGGCAGTGGTCTCCAATAATTCTCAGACATTCCCTATATCCTGGCCTATATCATTCATGTCCACACCTTAACCAGGGACATTCTTTCCTCCTCTTGAGGCCACACCCACTAACTTAATAGGAAACAACTTACTTTGTGAGATTTCCATATTAAATAGTATCCTGATGATCTCTTCCTAGGAATCTTTGCAGACTGCTATGTTCATAACATGGTTATATCTTTTTGGATGTTAGCTCACAGGTACCCTGTGTCTAAAGCCCAGACTGAATGTCTCAAGAAGGTGCTGGATGACTTGTGGGCAAAACTTTTCTGTTGTACACAGTGTTATTTGAGCTGAACTCATGAAGGTTAATGTGGATCTAACAAAGCCTTTACTAAAATTT
Source organism: Myotis lucifugus (assembly GCF_000147115.1). NCBI lineage: Eukaryota > Metazoa > Chordata > Mammalia > Chiroptera > Vespertilionidae > Myotis > Myotis lucifugus. The sequence continues at coordinate 3,729,198 of NW_005871072.1, forward strand.
GCACAATGAACTTTAAAACCATAAGCTAAATAAAGTACTATACCCTTTAAAACCAGAGGCTAAAAAAAAGTTTAAAATCAATAGAAAAAGCCTGATAGAAAATATTTTACCAATTCTTCTACTACTATACTCCCATGCAAAAACAAAGAAATGGACAAACCCACAAAAACCAGAAGCAAAAATAACAAAAAGATACAAACTCCCCATACTTACTAGAAATCACTTCAGTAAAATAAAGATGGGTTAAACCTTAAGGATAGAACAGCAGAATATATAGTGGGGTATGCTCTAATCCATTATCATCAAATTATCATCAGAATATCCTGACAGAACTAAATCACACTCACTAGTTCACTTGTTAGCTAGAGATAAGAATAATAATGCGTGTTGATAGTGGACATTCTTTTGAGATTGTGCATAATTTTAGAAAGTTTTGGGAACAAAGCCTCAACAACACAATTAAGAATGATCAAGGGATTAAAGAACACTGAGTGCTTTAATGGACTCTATGCTGGTGGCTATTACAATTACAGACACCTAAACAAAAAGCCATAGATGTGAAAGCTAAAGGAAATTTCCTGGCTGATCATTTTCCCAAACTGATTACGATCCTGGCCTTTATGATATACAAAGAGGCCAAGTCTTTGGAGAGATTTAGTGAGACAATTTTAGGATATCGTAATTATCTCCTCAGTAGAAAAGGAATAGTCAGAGAATCTGAATTCCAAGCAGGAGAATTACTAGTACCTTTGGCTCCCTGGGATTGAAGATTAAATAACTCTGGAGGCCCTGAAGTGGACACTTGCAAAAATTGTATATGAAATTACCACCACAGTGTGTGAGAGCAAAGAATTTTCAGTAACCACCAGATGCTTGCCCTGATGACAGCAACCGGTGTCCCGCCTTGGTCTAGCACCCCTGCTCACCTACTCTACCATCCCACTGCAGCTGATGCCCACCATGTTCCCCCCCTGCCACCTGCTGCTAATGCCAGCCATGTTCTGCGCATGCCCCCTGGTCGTCAGTGCACGTCATAGCTACCGTTGTTCAGTTGTTTGGTTGTTCTGCCGTTCGGTCTATTTGCATATTAGGGTTTTATATAGAAAGATTATTTTTTTCCTAGAGGCCTGGTGCACAACATTCGTGCACTAGAGTAAGGAGGCCTCAGCCTGGCCTGCGTCCTCTCGCAGTCCAAGACACCTCAGGGGATGTCCGCCTGCCAGCTTAGGCCTGATCCCCCCAGGGGGGACATTCCTCTCTCAGTCTGGAGCTCTCACATTCTGGGACCCCTCACTCCTTACCACCCACCTGTAGCGGAGGCAGGAGAGATACCTGCCACCGCTGCTGCACTTGCCAGCCATGAGCCCAGCTTCTGTATGAATGGCACTTCCTCTGTGGTAGTGCACTGACCACCAGGGGGCAGCTCCTGCATTGAGCGTCTGCCCCCTGGTGGTCAGTGCACATCATAGCGACTGGTCATTCTGCTGTTCGGTTGATTTGCATATTAGGGTTTTATTTTATAGGATTTTTTGGTGTGTTGGTGAATTAGTTGGTGTTCTGAGTAACTGACTCAACTGTTAGGTAACTTTTAAATGCATAGACTCCAAGAGGCCAAATAGCCAGAAATTTAAAAACCTCTATCACTTCATTATTAGAAAAGGATGCTCCTGGCCCTATCAGAACAATATTTCAGAACCTTTCATTAGAACTAGCTTAAAAAATATTTAGTGAATGCACTTTCACAGAAATAAAACTTTGAAGATAATTACAAGATAGATGGTGTATATTTAAAGACTATCTTCCTTTTCTTGATCTATTGTATGAGCAAGAAGCACTCCTTCTCTTTTGCTTTAAGTCTATCTATTTATCTTGATTCTACACATTTGATTTCTTGGGATTATTCCATTCCTGATGAGCAGTGCCATGGCACTGGGCCTCAGTTCCAGAAGAAGAAACTTAACCCCTCAAGTTGAATTCTAGACTACTTTTTTCTCTCCTCAAACCTCTTCACTCTGTGCTTTACCAAATGCCCCTGGAAAGAAGGGATACTAGACAACATCCTTGCCCATGAGATTAAGCAGGCAGTGATTCAGAATAGAGCCTCTCTAAATAGTCTCTCCAACAGGAACATGGGCTGTTTAGGGGGCTGGGGAAGTGGTGTTTGCTTATATCTATGCAGATCTCTCTAAGGTCTTTAATAGTAATAAAAAGGTCTGAGTAAAATAAATATAATTAGACTAGAGACCTGGTGCACAGATTTGTGCACTGGTGGGGTCCCTTGGCTTGACCTGCAGGGATCAGGCCAAAACCAGCTCTCCGACAACCCTAAGGAGTCCCAGATTACAAGAGGGTGCAGGTCAGGCCGAGGGACCCCACCAGTGCATAATCGGGGCTGGGGAGGGACCACAGGTGGGCTCCAGAGCATGTCTGGCCCTTCTCGCCCAGTCCCAATCAGCCAGACCCCAGCAGCAAGCTAACCTACCAGTGGTAGCATCTGCCCCCTGATGGTCAGTGCATGTCATAGCAACTGGTTGAACAGTTGAATGAATGGTTGGACACTTAGCATATTAGGCTTTTATCATATAGGATAATTTGGCTAGTATAGCTATAGCTTGCTCCAAAGACACTTTGGTGGCTCTATTCCCTAGGTATAAATTTGGGCACTACCAGCAACTGGCTTAGAAACAGATTTTAAATGCTGATAATTATTCTACTTACTTTTTGTCTACATTACACTTTACATGTGTGACCTCTGTTGTCATAGTGCTTTTGTGTAGCTGCTGTACCATCAAATGTTCTAACAAATAATCATCAAATAAAAAGACAGAAAAACATGACACTCAGGTGAAACAACTGACTTGATAGACCATTAAAACACTTTAAATCGTGGTGAAGAGCAGAATTGATAATGTCCCCTAATATTAACGCTCTACCCTTCCTTCTGGTCAGGTTTTGAATGATTACTAAGGGTGAGAAGAGCACTAAGACCTAAAACCATCTCAAAACACTCAACCTACTGCCTACCCTAATGTGGCTTTACTATTTGGTTGAATCACTAAAATGATTCTATACTCTACTATATTCTGTGATATGACTTTCTTAATCCCTAGAAGGGAAAAGTTGCAAATAACGTTATTATTTATTTCAGAAAAATTTTGAAAGCCTTATTAACTAAGTATAACAGTTTCTAGCTTTTCGATATATTACAGCAAATACTATTTACTCCTTAAGCTGTTTCAAACCTGAAGCTCAACGTCTTTGTCTTACTGAGTCTACTAATCCTAAACTATCATATAATCAAGTATATTCACTTGTCACTTGGAATCTCTTCATCAGCATTTATGATAAATACAATTTTGTGGCATGACCCTCAGAGTCTGCCTCATGTTCACCTCCCTAGCCTCATATCTCATGGTAGGAGCACTCTGACGTTTCTGATTACTTTCAGGCAGACTTTGTACTGATTGTCAATTTCATTTTCAACAGTTCACCACCACTTTTGCAAGAAATTTCTTCTTGCTGTTCGTTGATATTACTTTCTCAATGGTACTTTCTCTGAAGCCCCAGGATTATTATCATAATCAAACACTAAGGTTGTATTTTATGTCTCTGTTTCCTACTATTTTTATATTTATAGGTTACTTGTAAATATTCTACTATAAATTTTGGCAGTTGTGCTTGAGAGAATTAAGAATGAAAACAATACTACCCACAAGTTAGTAATAATATAACAAAATCTCTGTAATATAACAGTGTCTCAGAGTGTCTATAAAGAATCCATAGTTACTGCACTGTTTAATGTTTGCCTTTCAACACCATGCTTCCTTTAGAAATGTTTTCTGCCCTAAACAAGCCCCGTGTTCTCATGAGGCCAAGTGTTTGCATGTTCCAGAAAGCACTCTCTTTGACATTCACTTAATTTTATGCTTCCACTCTTACCTCTGACACAAAGCAAGCTGCACCTTGCTCTGCAACCAGGGTAGCATTCAGCCTGACAGATTTGACCATAAAATCGGTGTATAGAGTTTAAAATTAAAATACATGTTATACATCCATCAAAATTTGTCACGTAGTTGGAAAGGGTTTAGGAAACTCCATTATGTTGTGTCATGTTTTGTCACACTGGTCAAAAACCATGGTTTAAAACAGAATTTCTTGAATACTGTTATATGGCTTTTTATATATTTTTATATTCCCAGGGCTTAGAACGGCATTTGGAATATCAGCACATTGAATTGAATCAGATTCATTGTGCCTCAACCACCTTTACTAGCTTCATATGCAACAAATACACAATAAACAGTTACTTGTTTCTCAAAAGTGACTTTTTGAACAGTAAGCTGTGAACATTTGGCTGCACTGGCCACCTTCAGATGTGTGTTCAAGAGTTGCAATTCACTGAGATTCAACTCATGCAGGTCATGATAATGATCCCTACCACATGAAATTTACTTGTATCCCTTTCAATTTAGAGCTGCTATAATTTACAGTCAATGATAGTCTATATTTTGAAAGCATGCCACCAAGTTATATGCTCATGACTTTTAGGATTTTTAAATAAGTTAAATGTGTACACACATTTCATTTCTTAGATCAATTTTAGAATAAAAAATTAAAAATAAGAATATTGGTATTCTATTAGTCAGATTTAACTATAGAGAATTTGCTTCTAATTATATTCATAGTATAAACCTTATTGAATATCATTTCTTTAAAGGGGATTTTTTTTAATAATAAGTAGAAATATACTCTAACAGAGCTTGGTGCAAATTTTATATTTACTAACTTTATAAACTATGTTAAAAATATTGAGAGACAACCAATGAGCAGCTATATTAAAATAAATTGCCCTGCCCTGACTGGTTTGGCTCAGTGGATAGGGCATCGGCCTGAAGACTGAAAGGTCCCAGGTTCGATTCCAGTCAAGGGCATGTACCTTGGTTGTGGGCACATCCCAACTGGGGGATGTGCAGGAGGCAGCTGATCAATGTTTCTCTCTTATCAATGTTTCTAACTCTCTATTTCTCTCCTTTCCTCTCTGTAAAAAATCAATAAAATATGTTTAATAAATAAATAAGTAAATAAATTGCCCTTATACATACTAAATAATTACTATTATATTTTAGTCATGAAAATATATTTTATTAAGAATATATAGTATCCATATGATTTAAAATATTTAACCTTCATCAGTTGAGGCAGTGTTTTTCATGTTTGTCTACCACTGATTTACTTTATCCTCTTTTTCTCTTTTCTCCTTTCATGACCCTCATACTCATTCTTGTTTTATTTGCTCCTCTTACTGCTCCTTATCTTGTTCCTATTCTATTTCTTCTCTTGCTATGTTTCTTGTTATTCTTGTCATTTTTCTTCTTGTTATTCTATTAATTTTTTCTCGTAGTTTTTTTTTACTTATTCTTTCTCTTGTTTATGTCTTTTTAAAAAATTGGTTAAATGTTAATGTAATGCTGTTTTTTTCTCTGCTCTCCCTCAGACAGTTTCTCCTTCAAAACATTTCTAGCATTTAAGTAAGAAGAATTTTGTCCAAAATTAAGTAAATCAGTATATAAACAAGTTTATTTATTTTATTAATCCTTTTATCTTTAGTGTATTAGACAAAGCCTTATACACAGAAAACAAATAAATGGTGGTTACATACTGCATGTTCTCTCTAAGAAATAGAAACCCTCCTAATTCAAGATAGGCTTGATGATAGAGTATAATATATGTTAATTCCATTCCCTTAACGCTTCTAGGATTTTCTGGGAGTTTGCCTCAACTTTATAGGAAAAGTGGAAACAGATTAGCATACCATAGTCTTCTAGCTTCATGGTCATACTAAAAGTGAAGCACAAAAAGTGGATATATATCTTAAAGCATTCCAATTTTAACTTTTGAAAAAATTGAAATTCATGTCTAATATTGATAAGGCAGTCAGGAATGGTAGTCCAGGAAGGATGGAGGCGTTTCTGATTTGAGCAATTAAAATAGCCACAAACCAAGAAGAGGTATCTCTGGCTTGAGCAATTAAAAGCAGCCCTGACCTGAGCAGCTGGGAGAGCCATTAGAGGTAATAAAACATCTCTGGCCAGGACAACTGAGAGAAGGTCCATGGGAGAGGAATGCATAGATGGAGGCTTGGAGACACCAAAATGCTTATCTTACTTGTACAGAGGATAGAGAAATGCCACAGGATGGGGTGGGGGTGGGTGGGGGGAGACATACATTCACAGAGGATAAAGAAAAGTCACAGGATATTGGGAAGGAGGAAACATATTTTTACAGAGGATAGAGGGATGTTGCAAGATAAGGGGAGAAGGAGAGGGAGGTACCATGTGGATTTTGAGCTTTGAAACTAATACTATATAGAAGAATAACCAATGAGGAAAGCACGGGGGTCCCAAATTAAGGAAAAGGACCAATTAGAAAAGGTCATGTTCAGAAAATGAGCTACTGCCTTTATAAGCTGGAGACAAACAGACTCAGTAGATTCAGATCATTTAGATTTTTTCCCATTAGAGACAGAGAGAGAACAGGCTTTTCCCATTTGGGGGACTCTCCCCAGAGGACCCCCTTTCGGGACACCCCTTCCCAGATGGAATTTGTATATGCTTCCAGTAAACATATACATTTTTATTAAAGAAATCTGTTACTCCAAGAATTTATTCTTCAACTTCATCAGACAAAAACCCACGAGAAGAATCTGCACCCTGACTTCATGTTTCAATATCAGTTCAAGTTTAAAAAGGCTTCTGAGTGTCCATTGTACTGTTTTAATAATGAGTATTTCACAGTTTCATTTCAAAAATATGGATCAAATATCTGATTTTTTTATGCACTTCACCATTTAAGAATATAAATTTACTCCAAAGTTGATTTCTGAGGAAAGAAAAGAAGTAGATTATATAAAATATAGGCATGTTTGTCTTTTTAAATGTTCCCCATTTGAGCTAATTGACCTCTCTTCATCTCTATTTTGACTTTTATTTTTCACTTTTAAGAAGAATTCTGCCAGGAATACAGAATATGGACAGATCTACTTTAAATGACCCATGAGCAGGAACTATAGAATGTCGATACTTTAATCTACTCTGTTCAGACAATCACTCTCTCCCACGTCATCCACAAAGATACTGATTCCCTAACAACTGATAGAACTAATATAATCATGCTATAGAAGATTGACCATTTTCATTACCAGAAGCTCTGTTATCCCAGGTAGTTTATACTCATCTAGACACTAGTCTTTATTTAAAGCACGGATATCTAGTTCCTCACCTCTTGCTATCATTCAAAACCTTCCACTGTTCTTATTGGAATGTGTTTTATCATCTTTAATATTTTTATATTCCTGATCTGTTCTATGATTTCCTGTCACTTTTATATTCTAGAAAAGTATTTGCTTTCTCCTGAGAATCTTCTCCCCTTCTTCCCTGTGTCCCTCAGCACACTAGCGATTTCTCAGATTTCTTTTAATCTACTTAACATTCCACTGGAACATATATGACATAGTCACCTACCTTGTTTCTCTGTCATTTCCAAACTATTTCCCTCAAAATGCCACAGCTCTTTTGAGGCATAGGCCTTCAGATTTACACACAAAATTTGTATGTTATAAACATTTACAAACTTATGGTAAGTGCTAATTCCTTGAAAACTTTATCACCAAGATCGGGCTTCATTTCTTTCAGTATTGCTTTCCTCACTACCTAGAGTCCTTTCAATTATCTCCTCAATTACTTTATCTCATTTCTAAGATATTAAAGTCGCCCAACTAAGCTCACTAATATTATTATTAATAACAAAACAGTCTCTACACTGTGCTAATCATTCCTGGCTTTTACCTCCTCTTCTACCTTTCTAAGCTGTTGCTAAATCTATTACTATTTCTTCAAACATTTTTTCATATCAAACCTTTGACCACTTCACCCATCTTTTGCTACCTATCACCCTCAACTCATATCCTCATTTATCTCCTCATTTTTAACTCCCCACTACAAAATTCCATAGCCTATCACTGTATTAGTCAGAATTCAACAAGATAAATAGAACCAGTAGGATGCATGCATAGACAGATCTATGTATATAAATACACACACATACAAATAATAAAAATAATAAAGGAAGGGAAAAAGAGTAAAACTATGTATTCAATAAAGCTTTCACACTAGGTTTTGTTGTTGTTGTCATTTGTGTGTTTTTTTAAAATTTGTGGATGCAAAAAAAAAAGAAAATGATTCTATGGAAAGTAACCTCAAGGGGTGATCTGATTATAAATTCCTCACTAGACAGGTCATGGTGGGTAGTCATGCCCCAGGCATATAACTTTTTAGTAAAAGCTTTATTTTTGCCTTAATCAAGCCCTATCCATTGTTTCTGTCCATCTTCCATTTACATAATCCCAAACAATTCTCACATAATCTTGTTAACTACCCTGCAATCTAATCCTCACCTTGCACACTTCCACTTCCATGTAATCTCCCTTAGTTGCTTTCCTAATTTCAAATGCATAAAACAAGCTGCAGAATTATTATCCTGGAAAGCATGCGAGATCTTGCTCTCTGGCATATATTATCAGTTTGATTCAAACTCTTATAAAAAAAATTATGCCCAGTTTGGACATTTCTTACATAGACAAATTTTATACTTAATATATTCTTTCAAAGTAAGAAAAATATAGAATCTTTTAACAACCAAAATGATGATTCTTTTTAGGCTTCAAATTCCTAGTGTGACACATACACCCAATATATGCCCAACATGCTAATCTGATTTTCGATTTAATTTTATATTTAAGATGATAACTGACAAAGCTTTATAAAAGAATCTCTTGAATCATCACAATTATTCATCGTTTTCCAAAATGGATAATTGACTCCATTTTTAGTATGTTATTGCAGATGGGGTAATTTTCCTATCAGTTACTGATATAGAGAAATGAATAGTTATATCCTAGTAAAATAGAAAGTACTTCAAGTGTCTTGCTTTTCTCATCTCTAAATTTCTAAGAATAACACAGTTTTAGTTTTCAAGATGTAAAATGTGAATCTATCATAATATTTCACATATTCTATTATAGTCTCATTTTTCTTATTACCCTACCCCTTTTGGTGACAACAATGTGTAAGAATTAGAAAGTGTGGTATTACCTACAATATAGAGGGGCTTTCACCTCCATGTCAGCCAGTTTTCTGACCAAGAACCAAAGACTCATAATTAAAATATATTGATTACAAAAGGCTTTCTATATTTCAAAATCTATTTCCCTCCAGTATGCCAAAAAACCTTAATCAAGGTTCATACTGTTTTCACAATTGTACAGGGGTTGGCAAAAGTAGGTTTACAGTTGTGAGTTTATTTTTGTATTATTATTATTTATTCATTATTGTGTTATTTATTTGTATTATTTTTCCTCTTTTTCCTATTATTATTATTGTTATTTTTGTATGTTTACTTATAATTTATCTTTTAGGTAATGATGGCTGGTAATTAAACCTACTTTTGCCCACCCCTGTATGATATGCCTATCTAGGTGGAACCTGCTTAGTACAAAGAAATGAAATGATTATTTTATTTGTTTTCAACATCATACATAAAACAAGAGCCAACATTTCTTTTTCTTTTTAACAAAATTATATTAAATTTATTGGGATGATATTTATACTAATAAAAGGGTAATATGCTAATTAGACCGGGAGACCTTCCGGACAAAGTCATGGTGGTGGTGGCAGAGGCAGTTAGGGGCGATCAGGCCAGGAGGGGAGGGCAGTTGGGAGCGAGCAGGCTAACATGGAGGGCAGTTGGGGGTGATTAGGCCAGCGGGGGGGGAGGCAATTGGGGGTGATTAGGCCAGCAGGGGGTAGGGCAGTTAGGGGTGATCAGGCTGGAAGGGAGGGCATTTGGAGGCGATCAGGTCAGCAGGCAGAGTGGTTAGGGGTGATCAGGCAGGCAAGCAGATGAGGGATTGGGAGCCAGCGATCCTGGATTGTGAGAGGATTGGGCCTAAACCAACAGTCAGACATCCCCTTGAGGGTCCCAGAATGGAAAGGGTGCAGGCTGGGCTGAGGGAACCCACATCCCCATGCACAAATTTTTGTGCACCGGGCCACTAGTTGGTTAATAAAATTATATAGGTTTCATGTGTAAAATTCTATAATTCATCATCTATATTATAGATATCTGTTTACCAACCAAAAGACAAATCTCCCCCCCATATATATTTTGCCATATATTTGACCCCTTTAACCTTTACTATGTCCCACCACCTTCCTTTCCTTCTGGTAACCATCATACTGTTATTTGTGTCTGAGTCTTTGTTTGATTTGTTGCAATTTTATATCTCACATATGAGTGAAATCATGGATCTTGACATTTTTTATCTTATTTCACTTAGCATGATATTCTCAAGATCCATTTATATTGTCCCAAATGTCAGTATTTCATCTTTTCTCATGGCTCAGTGGTATTTCATTATATATATGTACCACATCTTTATCCAATCATCCATCAAGGGATCCTTCAATTGTTTCAAGTCTTGGCCACCATGAATAATGAACATAGGGGTGCATATATATTTGAGAATAAATATTTTCAAAAAATTTGGGTAGATACCCTAATGGGATTGCTAGGTCATATGGTAACTCTGTTCTTAATTTTTTCAAGAGCCTTCTGTTTTGCATAGCTGGCTCTGCCAGTTTACATTCCTACCAGCAATGAGCGAGGGTTCCTTTTACTTTACAACTTCTGCAACACTTGTTATTACTTGCCTTGTTGATAACAGCCATTCTAACAGGTGTGAGGTGGATTTCACTGTAGTTTGGATTGGCATTTTCCTACTAAAGTTGAACATCTCTTTATATATCTGTGGGCCATTTGAATGACTTCTTGGGAAAAATGTCTGTTCAGGTCCTCTGCCCATTTTTAATTGGATTATTTGTGTGTGTGTGTGTGTGTGTGTTTTGTCATTGAGTTGTATGAGTTCTTTATATTATGTTAGATATTAATCCATTATCAGAGGTGTTTGCAAAAATCAATGAAAAGAAAACGATGACTATTATAAAGAGACAATTTTAAGTAATTATTAAACTTGGCACAAAGTAAAATATTTGTTTGTAACATATGTTCTTCAACTGGGTTTGGTCTTCACAGAAATGTCCAAAGATGTGGCATTCAAATATCAGTTAAGAAAATCTTAATTAGCATTATTGTATTGTATTTTTATTAAAGATAAAACCATATAGTTCATTAATCATATCAAAAGGTCAAAAACAAATAGTTGCAAAAATACATAATATAAATTCGATATCTATGTAAATTCTTACATTTTGACATTTTTTTAAATTACACCTCAGGAAAACCTCTTATAATATTTATTCTCTCAATTTTGAGTCCAACTAAACAGGGAAAATATCTATAACTGACTTGTAATTTGAATGCTTCTCTGAGTGCATTGGGGTGAAAAAAATCTAAAATGTAAACCATGTATATGACTTGGATTAGGCATATTTAAGTATTAAATATTTTAATACATGGTAAATTAATAAGTTTTTGCCTACTGCTGGAATAACTCCCAGTTTGAAAGTCATGAGTATATGAAAGAATATTAAAATTTTAAGTCTAAATTTACAAATAAACAGTAAGGGTATATGTAATTTTAAAATTATTGTTACCCAGCCCTAACCGGTTTGGCTCAGTGGATAGAGCGTCAGCCTGCAGACTGAGGGGTCCCAGGTTCGATTCCGGCCAAGGGCATGTACGTTGGTTGAGGGCACATCCCCAGTAGGGGGTGTGCAAGAGGCAGCTGATCGATGTTTCTCTCCCATCGATGTTTCTATCTCTCTATCCCTCTCCCTTCCTCTCTGTAAAAAATCAATAAAATATATTTAAAAAAAATAAAAGTATTGTTACAGGGGAAAAAGTCTACAATGAGCCTGGGTGATCTAATAAACAAAGTATTAACATCAGTGACCTTATATTACAGTGAAAACTAGATTAATTGTGTATTAAACACTACATTTCAATTGTATGTTAAATTAATTTTAGTGTGTGCTATATATTTAAGTATACATTTAAATCAAAGGCTAATTTATTAGATATATTAGAGAAATGACATTTCATATCTTCAACATGATATTAGGCATGTAGAATCTATAAAATCATTCTTCACATATGTGTGTGTAGGTATATATGTATGTGCACAAAATAATGTGCACAGCATTGTCATCCCACATCCTGGAGTTCAAGATTATCTTTCCTAAGGATCTGCACTAAAGACTTTAGATTTGCCTAGCCAGACCATACAATTACCTAAGCCACTTCCTTGCAATCAATCTTTTCATAGATAGATAGACAGATAGAGAGATATATATATACATATAAATATAACTCTACATGTATATAGATATATAAGATTTTGTACATTTAAGGTGTATCTGTTGATTTGATCCATTTATATAACACAGTATGATTACCACAGTAGTGATAGCTAACACTTCTATCATATCAGATAATTATCATTTCTTTTTTGTGGTGAGACAATTAGGATGTAGTTTATTAGCAACTTTGAAGTTTTTAATACAGTATTGTTGACTGAAACCATTATGTTATGCATTGGAACTCTGGGATTTATTTTTCTGCTAGATGAAATTTTGTGCCCTTAAACAAAATCTCTTCAATTTCCCTACCCAACCCCCCAGACCCTGGCAACCACCAGAGGAAGATTTAAGATAAATTTTCAAGCCTTATTATTAGAAATAGAAGTCAAATTCATGTGTGAAAATAATGACCTACAGACTATAAAATAAACTGTATCAAACCACTGAGTTTGACAAAACCAATAAATGTTACACATGAGCTTTTTAGTAAATTCACACATACTTGTGAAAGACACTTATGGTTGCAAATTACAAACTTACATTTTCTTACCTTTAAAGAGAGGATTTACCTCTTCTCTCCACATATCAGAAAATACCGGAAAAGGATTATTCTATATAGCTTATAGATCGAAGTAGAGTCTCAAGGTTGTAAGATTGATTTAATATACCCCAAACAGTATTTTTAATATGAGAAAAATAAAAATTGGATAAAGTGAAATAAATAGAACATATCAATATATTTCACATAGTAAGTATAAAAATCATATGATATTTTTGTTACCCCTGGCTACAAACTATATACTGGGACTTGTAACACTAGTTTCACACTCTGGGTCAAGCAGTTTGGAAGTCACTGCAATAGATTGAAAAGAACAGAGCAAATAAAATAAAATATATTCCACATCTCTTGAAGAAAGAAGACAGTTCTATCTCTTTTAAAACTAAAGCATAAACTAGTCTGCATTTATAATGTAAATCTATGATAACTGTCTATTTAAGATCATTTTAATAAACCACAATATGCCATGGTGTTGATAAATCTCAAGTAATCAGGATTTAGATTTTAAATATTTGGATAAACTTTGCTGTCTATTTTTTCTTCATTTTCTATATCACTAGGTGAGCAGTAGGAAGAAGGTTATGAAAAACTTAAATATCCACTTTATTCTAGCAGAAGAAATCAAACACACAAAATGAATCTTTAGCTTTTGATGAAAATCAAATATAAAACAGATAGGCTCAGCAGAAGATTTTTGTACTCTTTGGGAATTTTATTTAAGCAAACATGATTTCCTCTGTTATTGTAATGAAATGAAAAATGATTAAAATTGATAAGCGTATGTGCTATAGCTGATATTTTCTAGTCTGAAAATTGCTTAATTTTGATACAAATTAGTTTCAAGAGAGGCCGAAACAAAGGAGCTTGTATTTTCACAGTGATAGCTATGATATACTATGTGTATTTCACATCAGTCATCTAAAAAGTGCTAGGAACAGCAATTTTCAATGTATTCAATATAAGTAATGACTTTTACTGATTGTTCTGCATCCATCCAATGCTCTGAACTCCATTATATTTGTGTAGCATGTATAAGCAGAGTTGATAATGTGTCAGCAGAAACACATCTTGCAATTAGTTTGCATACAGAGCTGACCTCATCAGCATCACCTGGAGAATGCCATCTAACACTGACAGCATTTTCTTAAAGATAGGAAGCTGTCAGGGTTTCCATTCAATTTGTATTCCCAGAGGTTTGTAACTGCTTCTAAAATGCCATAGGCATAAGCTTAGCATGCACGGAGTTAGCGAGGTAGTTTATTTTAAAAGGAGGGATATTTGTAAATTGTGAAAATGTCCTTCAAGTTTAAAAAGGCAGCCAGGCAGTATAAATGTCTGCATAAGAAAACATTCATATTAATACCTTCTTTGTGTTCCTAGCAATCCTGCTGATGTTAAAACCAGAGAAGGATATGCAAAACTACACTTGACTAGAAATGTTATAATGTTCAGTAAGTCATTGCATGTATTTAGCAAGCTACTTTTTCTTTTTTTTACATTGTGAAATATCCCAAATCAGGATATCACAGTGGTATTCCAAAATCTGAGACAGTACTTACCCTTTAAGAAAGAAGAGCACATGGTTCACAGAAGCAGAGTATAGAATGATGATTGCAGGGAGGGTGAGGGCATGGGGAGAAATTGGTCAAAGGGCACAGATTTTCAGTTACAAGATGAATAAGTCTTGAGAGCTACTGTACAGCATAGTGACTATCCTATATAATAAAGAGCTAATATACAAATGCTCGTCATGCCCTTGCGCTCTTGCGTCCTCACACCTGGGACAGGGAACCTGAGGCCCCACCCCATGCCCCAGCGCTGGGGCCAGGGGACCTGAAGCCAGTCTGTGGGACCTGAGGTTGCACCCCCTGCCTTGGCACAGGAGCATGGGAAACTGAGGTCATGCTCCTTACCCGGGCACTGGGCTGGGGAACCTGAGGCTGCACCTTCTGCCCAGGAGGGCTTGACGGGGAACCTGAGGCTGCGCCTCCCACACGGCACTGGGCCAGGGAACCTGAGGCTGAGCCCCACCACCCCGCAGGGCTAGATGGGGGTGGGGCAGGCTGAGTCTGGGTCTCGCGTGATTTCGAGGTGCACGCAGGTGGGAGGGGACTTGACTCTGGGTCCCGTGGTGTGCCAGACTCTGACAGGAGGGAGATTTTCATATACATTTTACTAATTTTCTTTCATCTCTGACACTTCTGTTACAGAGAAAGGGCAAATAGCAATATTAAAAAATTTCTTCTAATTAATTCCCTTTTAATGTGCACGGATTTTGTGCACTGGGCCACTAGTCCTATATAATAAAGAGGTAATA
>NW_005871072.1:3744786-3875296 GCF_000147115.1 Myotis lucifugus
AGGAGAGGGGGAAGGGGGGAGGAGGAAGGAAAAGAGGAACCTTCATTGAGAGCAGAGGAAGGGGATCGGCTCCTTTTTTCCATGCCCTTAATGGAGGGATCAAGTCTTGCAACCCCAGGCAATGTGCCCTGACTTTGAAATGGAACCCCGCACCCTTTTTGGTGCATGGGACCACACCCAATCAACTGAAAACCACACCAGGGCCTCAAAAATAGATTTCCTATTGCCTAAAATGGTAGGCAGGCTCAGGGCACTGATATTATTGATTTTCAGCAGTAGCTGATATGAGCAATATAAAGCATTTCCCTTATTCTGTTTTTTAATAACTCCAAGAAAGAGAGATTTTTATCTATAGGTGGATGTTTTAATCATAACTGCTAATGTCCACACTCATTAACCTTTCAACCATAGAATTCATTTGCAGCATCCAGCCAAAATAGAGTAACAGTGACAGGATTTACCATCCTGACTTAAGTAACCCCAAACCAAAATACACATAACAATGGTTTTCAAGATAATAAATGTAAGTAAATCAATAAAGGAGACTGATTCCTTGGAGAATTCAAATAAACAAGGTGAGCTGGAGCTGTATCATTGGCCCAATTTACTGACTTAAGAGAGTTTTCAGACTGTGGTGCCAAAAAAGGGGGAAAAGTCCAGCAGTCTCCCTGATTTGAGGAGATGAAACTGGGAGTTTGGAGAAAACAAGTTACAGTTCATAAGGCAGATTATCTATAATAATAAAAGCATAATATGCTAATTAGACCAGACATCTTTCTGAACGACCTTCTGGACGAAGCCGGGGCTGCGAGGGAAGACCAGATCCCGGGTGCCAGAGGGAAGCTGGTGCCGGCAGCCGGGGGAAGGAAGGCCTACTCTTACATGAATTTTGTACATCAGGCCTCTAGTGGGAAATAAGAGACCAACATTAAGTGAAAACCCCAGAGACCTAAGAGTATGAAGTATTGAGATGAATATTGATTTATGCATTTGTACAACAAAACTACATCGGAGAGCTACCATAAATATTACTATGAACAATACTCAGAGCTCAGTGGGGCCAAGAAAAGTTCCTGTTCCTACTAGTCAGACTGGAATATCTTAAAATTCTCCCAGCAGTAAGTAGAATACTCTTAAGTTTCTTGCCTGTGTAGTGGGAAATATACTAGCCTAGAATAAAAACTGCTCATATCTACCTCACAAATGTTTAAAAAGCAAAAGTGAAAGGATCAAACTGTTTCCAAGAAACTTAACTGTATCATTCAGTAGTACTAAAGGATATCTATCAGATAACGAAAAATATAAACCTTAACCAAAATTAGACAAAAAGAAAATAAAAGCTATAATAAAAGAAGAAAAGAATCACTCAAACAAAATTGACCTAGAAATTTCTCAGAGGTTAGAATTAGGAGATGAAGCAATAAAATAGTTATTAACATGTAACTATATTCCACATACTTAAAAACAAGTATAGGTATGGAAGATGTGAAACAAATTCAATAATTACTAGAGATGTAAGTGCCGACATCTAAGATACAATTACAATGGATAGAATAAATAGGCTATTAATTATTACAAAAGAAAATATTAATGAACTTGAAAGCACAGCAAGAGAAACTTGCTAAATACTAAAACAATATGTAAAAATCAGTAAGATTGAAAAGGGGATAAGTTCAATAAAATCCTTGAAGGAGAAAAGAGGGATTGATAGAAAAACATTTAAAGAAATAAAGGTAATTTTTTCCAAACTTGATAAAAACTTTAATTCTACAGATACAGAAAGTTCAATGAATCCCAAACACAGTAAGTTTTGAAGTAATTTTCAGCTTAATAATCAAATTGCATAAAATCAATGATCAAGAAGAAGCCTTAAAGAACAGCCAGAGAAAGACACATTATATAGAGAGAAACAGAAAAAAAGAGGGGGCGAGGGGAGATAAGGACACATATGTAATTCCTTCATCAATAAAGAAAAAAAATGAAGATATAAAAAAAAGAAAGCAGATTTCTTACCAGAACCATTGTAACTGAGCAGATAGTAAAGTAACATCTTTAAATTACTGTAAAAGAAGAAAATTATGAACGTAATTCTATAATATCTTTTTAAAATGTATTTTATTTATTTCAGAGAGGACGGGAGAGGGAGAGAAAGATGGAAACATCAGTGATGAGAGAGAATTATTGATTGGCTGCCTCCTGCATGTCCCACACTGGGGATTGAGCCCACAGCCTGGGCATGTGCCCTGACTGGGAATCAAACCGTGACCTCTGGTTCACAGGTAGACGCTCAACCACTGAGCCAAACCGGCTAGACCATAACATATTTTAATACTAAAAGTAAAAATTTTCATCCGCTACAATCCTCTGCTCTACCAATTGAGCTATCAGAGGCCCTGCATTTTTGTTTGTAATCTGACTGAGGAACAAACCCCAACTGAGCTTCCCAGGAAACTAAGAAAATAATCTCAATTACAATTGCACCAAAAAAAAAATACGGAGGATAAAATTTAACCAAGGATATAAAAGACATGTACTACTCAGAAATTATGACACTGAAAAAGAAATTGGAGAATATACAAAAAAGTGGAAGCATATATCATGTTCATGGATAAGAAGAATTAACTTCATTTAAATGTCCATACTATCCAAAGCAACCTATAGATTCAACACAATTCCTATCAAGATACCAATGGCATATTTCATAGAACTAGAACAAATATTCCAAAAATGTATATGGAACCACAAAAGACCCTGACTAGCCACAGCAATCTTGAGAAAGAAAAACAAAATTGGAGGAATCTTGATACCTGATATCAAATTATACTACAAGGCCATGGTAATCAAAACAGTAAAGTACTGGCATAAAAACAGACATATTGATCAATGGAACTGAATAGAGAGCCCAGAAATAAACCTACACCTTTATAGTCAATTAATATTTGACAAAAGAGGCAAAAACATACAATGGGGTAAAGATAATCTCTTCAATAAATGGTGTTCGTAAAATTGGACAGATAATGCCAAAAAATAAAACTAGACCACCTTCTTACACTATATACAAGAATAAACTCAAAATGGATAGAAAATTTAAATGTACTAGTAAGTCCAAAACCCTAAAAATCCTAGGAGAAAACATAGGCAGTAAAATCTTGGACATTTCCTGTAGCAATATATATATAAAATCTCAGGCAGGCAAAACAAAAGAAAAATAAACAAATTGGACTACATCAAACAAGTTTTCACAGAGAAAAGGAAACCATCAACAAAAAGAAAAGGCAACACACTGAATGGAAGAATATATTTGATGATATATCTGATAAGGACCTAATATCCAAAATTTATAAGGAGCTTATAAAACTCAACACACACACACACACACACACACACACACAACAAAAACAAACACACACACACAAAACACAAACAAAACCACACACACACACACACACAAAAACACACAATCCAATTAAGAAATGGGCAAAGGATCTGAATAGATACTGGATACTTCTCCAAAGAAGACATACAGATGGCCAATATACATATGAAAAAATGCTTAACATCACT
Source organism: Myotis lucifugus (assembly GCF_000147115.1). NCBI lineage: Eukaryota > Metazoa > Chordata > Mammalia > Chiroptera > Vespertilionidae > Myotis > Myotis lucifugus. Next base: position 3,748,351 of record NW_005871072.1, read on the forward strand.
AAGCATGAGAGAAATACAAATTTAAACCTCACACCTACCAGAATGGCTATCAATAAATCAACAAACAAGTGTTGGCAAGGATGTGGAGAAAAGGGAACCCCTGTGCACTGTTGTTGGGAATTCAGATCGGTGCAGCCACTGTGAAAAGCAGTATGGATTTACCTCAAAAAATTCAAAACGGAACTGCTTTGTGACCCAGTGATCCCACTTCTGGGAATATATCTGAAGTAACCTGAAACACTAATTTGAAAGAATATGTGTACCCCTGTGTTCATTGCAGCATTAGTTACTATAGCAAGATTTAGAAATGTCAAGTGTCCATCAGTAGTTGAGTTAAAAAACACTGTGGTATATTTACCCAATGGAATAATACTCAGCCATAAGAAAGAAGGAAACCTTACCCTTTGCAACAACATGGATGGACCTGGAGAATATTATGCTAAGCGAAATAAGCCAGTCAGAGAAAAACAAGTATCATATGATTTCACTCATATCTGGAATCTAATGAACAAAATAAACTGACAAGCATTATAGAGACAGACACATAAAGAGTAGGTTGACATCTTTCAGGGCTCTGAAAGGAATTCTGAGGGCTAGGTGGGGGAGTGGAGGGATTGAGTAAAAAAGAAAAAGAGAAAATAACTCAGGGATACAGAAAATAACTCAGGGATACAGGCAGTGTGGTGATTGCTGCGGGGAGAGGGTGCTGGTGGGAAGTGGAGGAAGGTATAGGGGAGATAATGGTGATAGAAGGAGACTTGACCTGGGGTGGTGAATACACAATGCTGTGTACAGATGCTGTATTATAGAATTGTGCACCTGAAATCTATATAATATTCTTAACCAGTGCCACCCCAATAAATACATTAAAAAGGGGAAAAAAGAAAAATACTATTTACAACAACAAAAATCTATGACAGTTATGGATAAATATGATGAAAGAAGTCCACTCAATAGTACAGTACAAAACATTGCTGAGAGAAATGAGACTGCCTAAATGAATGTGCAGTAGTCCTCCCTTATTCACAGGAGATAGTTCCAAGACCTCCAGTGGATGACTGAAACTATAGATAGTAAAAAGCCCTATATATACTATGTTTCTTTCCTATACATACATGCATTCCTATAATAGAGTTTAACTTATAGATTAGGCACAGTAACAGATGAACACTAATAATGGATAATAAAATAGAACATTTATAACAAGATAGTATAATAAAAGTTATGTGAATGTGGTCACTCATTTTAGGGGATCCCTTGCTGAAGTTTTTATATAGGCTCTGCTTTCTGGTGCAACATATTGCAGTCAATCAGGACATGTTTTCTGTTCATGTCTTCCACCCACAAGCCCACAAGTTTAATGCCATTTTTTCCTCTTAACTAAGTGCTTTTCACACATTGCAGCCATCATTTTTGTAGTTTGAGATATGATAACTAAACTAGGACAAATTTCTTTTTCTTTCTTTACAGTGTCACAAATAGAAGATTTATTCTTAGATCTTAGCAACCTCAGCATTTAATTTTTGTTGTTGTGGTTTCCTTAATTCAAAAACTTTTACCTTTTCACTTGAAGGAGGCTCTTTAAGGCCTCTCTTTGGCATATCCAAATTGCCAGCATCACCACTATTCACTTTGGGGCCATTATTAAGTGAAACATAGGTCACTTGAACACAAGAACTGTGATATTGGGACAGTCGTCCTGATAATTGATTAAGCGACTAATGGGCAGGGAGCATGTACAGCATGGATTCACTGGACAAAGAGTTGATTCTTATCCAGGGGCGATGAAATGGATGACTCGAGGTTTCATTAGCTGCTTAGAAAAACATGCAATTCAAAACTTATGAATTGTTTATTGAATGTTTTATTTCTGGAATTTCCTACTTAATAAGACCATGGCTGACCGGGTAAGTGAAACCATAAAAAGCAAAACCATAAGGGGGAGCAACTATAATTGTGTTCATGAGGCTGAAGATGCTATATTGTTAAGGTATTAACTCTCCTTAATGTGGTCTACAGCCCAGTAGCCTGCCCAATAAGCATATCAAAAGATGTTTACCATCACTAATCATAAGAGAAATGCAAATTAAAAACACAAGGAGACCTCACCTCAAAACCATTATTTTAGCTATTGTCACAAGAACAGAAAATCACAAGATTTGGAAAGGATGTGAAGGAATTAATGCCCTTAGGCATTCTTGGTGAGAATGTAAAATGGTGCAGCCATTATGGAAAACTTAGAAACATTTCTAAAAAAGTAAAAATAAAAAACAGAATTACCATATAATCCACCAGTTCTACTTTATATTTCCAAAATAATTCAAAGTAGGATCTCAAAGTGATATTTGCATGCCCATGCCTATTGCAGCATTATTTACCATACCCCAAAGGTAGAAGCAATTTAAAATATAACTCAAGACCTGTTGGTGTTGCTCAGAGGTTGAGCATGGACCCAGGAACCAAGAGGCCACAGGTTGGATTCCTGGGCAGTGCATGTGCCTGAATTGCCTGCTTGATCCATGTGGGGGCCATGCAGGAGGCAGCCAATCAATGATGTTTCTCTCTCATCAATGTTTCTATCTCCCTTCCTCTCTCTCTAAAAACAAACAAACAAATAAAGAAACAAGCATATAAAAATACAAAATGTCCCCTAATGGGTGGATAGATAAAGAAAAAGTGGTATATACATACAATAAACGATTATGCAGCTTTACAAAAGAAGGAAACCCTGTCACATTTTACAATACAGAAGAACCTTGAAGACATATGCTAAGTAAAATAAACCGGGCACAAAAGGACAATTACTATATAATGCCATTTATATGACATATCTAAAGTAGTCAAAATCATAAAAACAAGAAAAGGAAGATGGTTGCCAAAGGTTGGGGGAGAGAGAGGTGGAATAATTAGTGTTTAAATGAGTTTAGAGTGTCCGTTTCAAAATGAACAAGTTTTAGATATCAGTTGCACAATAATGTGAATATATTTAACACTAATAAAACTCAAAAACAGCTATGATAGATTTAATGTCATTTTTTTACCACCTTAAAAAAATCCTAGCAAGCTTTTTGTAGCATTTGACAAAATTATTACAAAAATTTATGGAAATTCAAAGAAGATATTTGGTAGAATAGTGAAATCAACTGGAAAAAAGAGCAAAATTGATGAACTAGAAAGGTCCCTGATTTCAAGGTACAAGCTACTTGATTTCAAGACTTATCCTAAAGCTATAGTAATCAAGGAAATATGCTTTTTAAATAAAGGAGATGAATAGATCTTTGTAATGTATAGAAAGCCCAGAAATAGATGCACATATATAAGGTGGGGCAAAAGTAGATACACTTCTGAGTATGTGAAACACAGTTTATTCTTGTATTATTGTTTATTAATTATTGTATTATTTTCCACATGAACAACTATAAACCTACTTTCATTCACCTTGTACTTGGAAAACTAATTTTTGACAAAGTACAGTTCAGTGTAGATAGAATAGTTGTTTCCAACAAATAGTGCTGGAATGCTGAAAAGTCCTTAATGCAAATACACACACACATGCACACACACACACACACATACACACAACAACAACAACAACAACAACAAACCCTGAGCTTTGAAAGATACTTAACACTTTATAGGAAAATTAATTAAAATTATTTTTAATTAGGAAAGTAGACCTAAATGGAAAACCAAAAACTATTTTCAGAAGAGGGTAAAAGAGAGGATCTTTGTGACATTGGATTCATTATTATTAAAAATGTTGACTTATCAAAGGAGGTCAAATATATGGTTAGGGAAGATGATTTGACTTTGGTGGAGGTCACACACGCATTATCAGATCCTATTTCACAGAAGGGCCCCTTGAACCCTTTATAATCTTTTTAATTATTTCCCCCCCGGATTTGTCCTTTTAAAAAATGAGAAGCCATCCTTAGCCTAGCTCGGACACAGCCTAAGTTCCCCTCAGTAGATGAAGGGATTAGAAAACTGTGGTACATCTCCCCGATGGAATACTATGCTGCTGTAAAAAATAAGGAACTCTTACCATTTGCAACAGCATGGATGGAACTGGAGAGCATTATGCTAAGTGAAACAAGCCAGTCAATGAAGGAAAAATACCACATGATCTCACTCATTCATGGATAATAAAGACCATTACAAACTTTTGAACAATAATAGATACAGAGGCAGAGCTGCCTCAAACTGATTGTCAAACTGCAGTGGGAAAGCCAGGGAGGGTTGGGGGACTTGTATGCATCCATATAAGCATAACTAATGGACATAAGACACTGGGGGGTAAGGGAGGGCAGGGGTTTGTCAAGGGCGGGGGGGGGGGGAAGGACACTTATGTAATACCCTTTGTAATACTTTTAGCGAAAAAAAAATTTTTTTCTGGGATTTTTCTAGAAAAATCCCAACCCCAATTTCTTGGATATGACAATCTACTGACAAAGTTCCAGCCACAAGAAAAGCCAGAGATAGTTACCTAGGAATTCGAATTATCTTCCTTTTTTCATGTATAGAGTTGCACATACCAAGATTACGGCCACTAGCCAGATGTGACTATTTAAACTTCAATTTTAATTAATTAACATTAAATGAAATTACAAATTCAAAAAAAAAGAAAAAAATATTTGCAAATATATGCGATAAAGGACTTGACAGACAACTTCCTATCTAATAAAATGGGAATATGCTAATTGACCATCATGCCAAAGCAAATAATATTTTAAATGTCCATTTGTGTACATAATTTGATGTATAACAAGGAGGGAAAAATTTGATGGAGGATAGATCTATGATTATATACTTAACATTATCACTTGTAATGTAGATGCCCTTGGCATGGAACACCTCTGTGACCTAGACTGTATTCATCTATAGATGGTCCCAATGAGTTTTGGGTATTATTACAAAGAGAAATTGCAATGCACTTCATCTAGCATATGTAAGGCACTCATTAATAATACCAAATCACATTACTGTCTCAGCAATTATATTGAGTAGTTTTATTTAATTATTTCATAATGACAAAATATTCAATTGTAAATATTGACAAAATTTAGAAGCTTCTTCTCCACATAGGCCAGAATCTTGCACCACTATGATAAAGCCAAGTTAATTTTTTTTCTCTTTTATCAGACTATTTTATAATTTTTAAAACATTTTTTTAAAAACTAGTTTTAAATTTTTTATATCTTTACTCCAACATATTACCTTTAGAATATTATATAGACATCTCAGTGTATTATTAAAATTGTACTTTTTTTCCTTTTTTAAAGGAAAATGGAATGAAACATTGACAATTTTACATTAATACCTTGCTTTCTCTTTTATAAAGTTGCATTGATAAGTTTAAATAATGTGACTTTCTGGTTAAATGCCCTTTTATCTTTGAGAAATAGATATGTAATATCACTTGTATTAATGGCTATTTAAAATGCAGATAAGTGGATGAAATTTCTTTTGCTTGTTATCTAGATGTTATTTTTTTAAATTTACTATTATTTGTGATGTTACTTTATTTACATTCCTATAGGTCATATAACCTCAGTGAGAAATTTTTATTAGTCTGAAATATAATAATGGTATTATTCCTTATTGGGATGTCAGCCTTGAAATTTTTTATAGTTCTGTCTAAATTTTTATATTATGGAAATATGTCTAACTTGACTAAATATGCTTTTCCTTCTTGAATTATATTAGCAATTGTTCTTCTAGACATGGTCATAGAGTTAAAGTATGGAATCAGTCCAACAGGTTTGGCAAATTCTGTTTATTCTTCACAGTAAGGGGGAAATGAATTGTCAGAGTAGACTTATAATGTGACTATTAATTCAAATATTCCATTGACCAAAGAAAAAAGTTTTGGTTTTTTTTTGTGAGAAAGTACGTTTTCTGGCTTCATGACAGCTGCCATTGTGTGTGTGTGTGTGTGTGTGTGTGTGTGTGTTTTCCCAAGTTCAATACAAGAATTGAATGAACATTTCATTAAAAAATGCAACCCTGGCCCTAGCCAATTGGACTCAGTGGTTAGCGTGTCAGCCCACTGACTGAAGGGTCTCAGGTTTGATTCTGGTCAAGGGCACTCAGGTACCTCGGTATCCAGCTTATTCCTGGCCCTGGTGGGGGTGCGTGCAGGAGGCCACTAGTTGATGTGTCTCTCTCCCATAAATATTTCTCTCTCTGTCTCTCCCCTTCCTTTCTACTCGCTCTGAAATCAATGGAAAAAATATCCTTGGGTGAGGATTAACAACAAAATATTCAATCCTGTTCCCAAAAGTTCAGTCTTTCTGACTGCATATTTTTAGTCTACTTACTCTATATTTACACATTTTGCATTCTATGAGTTAATGGAAATGCATTGTCATTGTATTTGTGCTAATATAGTGTCCGACAATCTTTCTTGCCTGGCCAGTTATTACAGCTCAAAGTATTCTTTTGAAATCTATGAGCCTCTTGTTTCTCTATACATATTTACTTTAAATATTTCATTTTGACTAAGAAATAAAATGTTATCAGCATAGAGAGAAAATTATTAAAATTACTAGAGGCCCAGTGCACAAATTTCTGCATCTTGAAAGGAACTGTGGGCCACGTGGCAGCGGTGGGCATAGGGGCAGGTCTTGGTCCATCCTACATGTCGCTGTTTGGCCCCTTCTGCCACAGCCCCTGGGTCCCCTGTCTGCCAGCAGCCCCCCTCCTGCTGCTGCTGCTCCCATGCACTGACGGCGCTGTCCCCACTCGCACCTGCTGATGGCACGGAGTGATTGAGGCTGGTGCTGTTAGCAGGTGCAAGCATCAGCTGCTGCCCCAATCGTCCCTCAGGAGCAGGGGGAGGTGCAGAAGCCCTCAGGGGTGATCGAGGCCAGAAGCCACCGCTCGCATCCACTGATGGTGCCGAGCAATCAGGACCACCGAGTGCTGGCAGCAGGGCTGGCACCAGCAGTGGGTGAGAGTGTTGGACAGGACTGTGGTGTGCGAGAGCAAAGAATTTTTGGTAACCACCTGAGGCTCACCCCAATGACAGCAACTGGCACTCTGCCTTGGTCTGGCACCCCCCACTCACCTGTTCCACCATCCCACCGCAGCTGATGCACACCATGTTCCACGTGCACCCCCTGGTGGTCAGCACACATCATAGCGAGGGATTGTTCGGTCTTTCAGGTGTTCCACCGTTCAGTCTATTTGCATGTTAGGGATATATATATATAGTGGCAATGCTATAGACTAGATCAGAGAAAGCCACACTGTGAAGTTCAACTTCCTGTTCTGAGTCAGGGAGCAATGCTAATGGCAGATTGATTCTACTCAAGGATAGGATGCCTGATGGATCTGAAATAATACAATCATTGCATTTTGTTTCAGAATTTCTGGGTTTCTTCAGCTTTCAGATATCATTATTTTTATCTGATTTCACTTATCAATAGAACATCTTGTCCTTTCCCAGTTTTGATTAATGTCAGTTAGTTCATGATGAACTATTGCAAGCAACATGAATGGACCTGAGCTTCTGCACTCTGCCTCAGCCCACTTCAGAAAGAAGCCAGCTACTGAACACATTTCCAAATCACTTCATGCCTTGTCTCTCCTGACTTTCCAGACTGCTGTGTTTCCACAATAAGTTTAGAAAAGCATACATTATTACTTCACCACCACATGTAAATTGGTCAGTTAGCAAGACTTCACAAAAGTCTGATATATAATATAAACGAATTACAATACCACACACACACATTAGACCCCTTTAATGAAGTTTCTCTCCCTACTAGTTCTGTATCTCTCTGGTATCTGGTCCCTGGAGGAGTTTTCTTTGCTCCTTTGAATAGTATTTTATGATGTCTCTGCTTCATAGAGTTAAGTCCTTCCATTCAAATCTCATAACCTATCTGTTAAGCCCTCTCAGACTGTCATAGCAGAATACCATAGAGTGAGTGGCTAAAACTATAGAAATTAATTTCCTCACAGTTCTGGAGGTGGGATGTCCAGATCAATATGCTGCCAGCATGACTAGCTTCTGGTGAGAGCTGTCCTTCTGGCTTATAGACTGCCACATTCTTGGTGTCTTCATAGGGACAGGAAGGGGAGTATCCTGTCCCTATGATGTCTCTTCAATGAGAGCATTAATTGCATCATGTGGACCTCATCCTTATAAACTTACCTCAACCTAATTATCTCCCAAAGACCCCATCTCCAACACCCATCACATTGGGGGCTGAGTTTCAACAAAATTTTTTGGGGGGTGAGGCAGTGGCACAATTCAATCTACAGCAACCTCTGAGAATCTCTTCCTTTCAGGATGAAAATTTGAATATCTATTATCAGGAAAAGAGCTCTGTTACTTAGCCATTCCTTTCATTTGACCATCTTTTGTCCCTACCTTCACCCCCACAATCATCATAATCCTTCAGAATATATTTACCCTTCTCCTTGGTCCTATTTGCAAAGTCTGAGGCATTCAGCTTGGAACACCACCAAGGATCGAGGTTTCTGCAGTGTCTTCCCATCTAGATTCTCATCAGGTATTATACAGCTGCTACTTCAACTTCCTCAGGAAAACTTTTGACAAAGGACATTAATTTTAAGGATAAAAATCATTCTGAACTAAAGAAAATGCTTTCTATTATTTTGCAGATCAATTTAACTGTTTATTTTTTTAATTTTCAAAATAAGTTTCACTTTATCACACATGATTCCATTTAGTTTTCTTGTTTTAAAATTATCTTTATTGTTGAAAGTATTAAAGATCTCCCTTTTTGCCTCATTGACCCCCTCCCCCAACCCTCTCACCTGGTAGCCCATCACCAGACTATTATCTATTATCTGTGTCCATAAGTTATGCATATATGCATATAAATTATTTGGTTAATCTCTTCCCACTCAACCACCCACCCCTGCCTTCCCTCTGCAATTTGTCAGTATGTTCCATGCTTCTATGTCTCTGAATCTATTTTGTTCATCAATTTATGTTATTTATTAGATTCCACATATGAATGAGATCATGTGATACTTGTCTTTCTCTGACTGACTTATTTCACTTAGCATAATACTCTCGAGGTCCCTCCATACTGTCTCAAATGGTAAGAGATCCTTCCATTTTACAGCTGCATAGAATTCTATCTTGCGAATATACTACATCATTTTTATCCACTCATCTACCGATGGACACTTGGGCTATTTCCAGATCTTAGCTATTGTCAATTGTGCTGCTATAAATATAGGGGTGCATATTCTTTTCTGATTGGTGTTTTGAAATTCCGAGGATATAGTCCTAGGAGTGGGATCACTGGGTCAAATGGCAATTCCATTTTTAATTTTTTGAGGAAACATCAAACTGTCATTCATAGTGGATGCACCAATCCATATTCCCACCAGCAGTGTAGTAGGGTTCCCTTTACTCCACATCCTCACTTGCACTTGTCATTTGTTAATTTGTTGATGGTAGCCATTCTAACAAGTGTGAGGTGATATCTCATTATTGTTTTAATTTGCATCTCTCTGATGACTAGTGACTTTGAGCATTTTTTCATATGTCTCTTGGCCATCCGTATGTCTACTTTATAGAAGTGTCTATATAGGTCCTTTGCCCATTTTTTAATTGGATTGTCTTCCTTTTGTTAAGTTGTATTAGTTCTTTATATATGTTGGTATTTTAATAGGGATTGCATTGAATCTATAGATTGTTTTGTGTAGTATGGTCATTTTAATTATGTTAATTCTACCAATCCATGAACAGGCTATATTCTTCCACTTACTTATATCTTTATCTCTATTTTTAACATCCTGCAGTTTTCTAAGTACAGGTCTTTTATCTCTTTGGTTAAGTTTATTCCTAAGTATCTTAAATTTTTTGTTGTTTTTGTTGCAATGGTAAATGGGATTGTTTTCTTAGTTTCTCTTTCTGAGAGTTCATTATTGGTGAATAAAAATGCCATAAATTTCTGGGTGTTAATTTTGTATCTGGCTACGTTGCCAAATTCATTTATTAAATCTGGGTGTATTTGCTGGGGGTTTTATGGTTTTCTAGGAGCAATATCATGATAATGACAGTTTTACTTCCTCCTTTCCAATTTACATGTCTTTTATTTTTTCTTCTTGTCTGATCACTGAGGCTAGGACTTCCAATACTATGCTGAATAAGAGTGGTGAAAGCAGGAGTTCCTTTCTTGTTCCTGTTCTTAGGGGAAATGGTTTTAGTTTTTGCCCATTTAGTATGATGTTGCATGTAGGTTTCTCATGTATGGCCTTTATTATGTTGAGGTATAAGCCCTTTATTCCCATTTTGCTGAGAGTATTTATCAAAATGTGTGTTGGATTTTGTCAAATGCTTTTTCTGCATCTATAGATAAGATCATGTGATATTTGTCTTTTACTTTGTTTACAAGATGTATCATATTTATTGATTTGTGAATACTGTACCAGCCTTCCTTCCCTGAAATAAATCCCACTTGGTCATGGTGTATGATCTTTTTAATATATTGCTGGTTTTGTTTTGCTAATATTTTGTTGAAGATTTTAGCATATATGTTTATCAGGGATATTGGCCTGTAATTCTCTTTATTTGTAGTGTCTTTATATAGTTTTGGAAGTAGGAAATGCTGGCCTCCTAAAAAGAGCTTGGAAGTATACCTTCCTCTTGGATTTCTTGGAATAGTTTGAGCAGAATAGGTGTTAGTTCTTCTTTGAATGTTTGGTAGAACTCCCCTGTGAAGCCATCCAGACCATGGATTTTGTTTGCTGGGAGTTTTTCAGTCTAAATGAAAGGGAAGACACTGTAAATATTGGGTAGAGGGAAGATATTATATAATTAAGGATTTAAGGGATCCTGATGGCTGGATATTGAAAATAGGTTAGAAAAACAAATTAAGATTTCATTCAAAGAAAAACTTTTACTGGACAAATTGAACATTTGAGCTGTAACAACAAACTATGATAGCTTTATAAACAGCAGAAATTCATTTCTCACAATACTAGAGGTTGGAAAGGTCAATCTCAAGGTGCTGGTGGACTCAGTGTCTAGTGAGGACCCACCTCCAAATACCATCACATTGGGGATTAGGTGATGGAAGAAGATTTGACTTTGGGCGGTAATACATACAATACAATATATAGATGAATATACATAGAATTGTACACTTGAAACCTATATAACTTTATTAACCAATGTCACCCCAATAAATTTAATTTTTAAAATTATATTTAAAAAGGATAGCTCCCAAGTCCTTGAGAAAAGCTTTTGTGGGTTGTAAAACTGGCAATGGGTTATTAACATATTAATATCTCAAAAGTGGCAAAAAAAGAATTCAAATTACAAATTGCCTAAATTAAATGATATTGAAAAAAGGAAGTTAGGTTCCTAGATTCAAAAATAATTTATGTAAAGTTTAGTTAAGCTAGGGGATTGTTAAGGCCCTTTTGTTCAAAGGCAATGGTGAAAACAAGGACAGGGTGCTAATTTTAATATGGAATTTCCTCCTTTATTTGTATTTATTTTGCTGTGTCTGACTATTGGTTCATTACAATTAATGAAGTCATTTAGAGTTTTACCTCTTGGGATAAGAGATCAGGTATGCTTATTTTCTTCTATTAGAACATTTTTGTTACACTTCCTTACAATATATGTGACTAACCCAAAAGGATAAATCAGTTATGTCATTGACATCAGGAAAATAAATTCACATTTTTTGCCTACTGTAAATATTTTTAATAAAACCCAGGATTTCAAGGTGATATGTATCACTTCAAATGCTGAATAATAACTTTTGGTTAGTGACTACTGTGTTGGATAGTGCAGATATTGAGCATTCCCATCATCAAAACAAGTTTTATTAGATATAGACATTCACATAAACAGATGCAAGATAAACTTCAAAAAATAAGCAGATAAACTTGAAGTCTATTTGAATTAATATAGTGACAGTACTAATTGTTTAAATGTAGAAATAATTAAATCACAGAGAAGTACAAATTGGATTACACAAAGCTGTAAAGCCTGCACAGAATGAAAAATAACTTAAAAAAATAAAAATAGGCTTGGAAAAACTGCTGATATAATTATGTTAAAAAGCTATACGTATATGTGAGAATTGCAAAAGATAAATAAATTAATGTAAAACAGAAAAGCCAATATTTATGAAAAAAATTAAATTACAACACATAAGGGAGGAGTTTAGCAATATTATTCATCTCACAATGGGAAAACAATCAAGTGCTATATTTTTAAAGACATAAGTTCTAATCCTAGCAATTTATCTTTAGGATATAATTTGAAAAGTTGTGTTTGTTTTGAGATATATTTAATAGAGATTTTTACTACAATTAATTGAAATTATGCTGCCCATGGCACAACTGGAAACTTAGAGGTAAATTGTTTTGTCAGTAATTTTTAAAGAATGTAAAGCAACATAATAAGTGAAAGGAACCCAATAACAAAGGTCTCTCTACTGTGTTTACAACTGTAAACAATTATGGAACTATGTGATCAACAATAGTAAGAGAATAGTAGAAAAAATAGGCTTTCATAGGTTAGTGAGATTTTACAAAATAGATGATAATGATTATTGTGATTATATTTGTCCAGCAATATTTATTGAACGTTTAGGTTACTTCATGGTAGGCATAGTGCTAATCACTTCATTAGCTTAATCAATCCTAACAACCCAGGGAAGGAGCTGTTACCATTGTTCATTTTACAAATGAGAAAACTGCATTTTAGAAAGAGTCTGCATTTTGTCCAATGTTACTCAGTCGTAAATAGTAGAGCTCAATGTCCAACCCAAGTTTCTGTTGCTAAAATGCTGACTGTACAATGTAAAACAGACCACAGCCACTTAATGAAAAATTCTCCATTTAAAAGAACGTTGTTACCAGCATACATTTAAGGCTAATACCTTAAAATAAATGAATAAGGGCTCTTTATTTCCTATTTATTATACTTGTTGTAGCACACTGTTCTCGTTTTCTCAAAAAATTCTTGGTAAATGCAACTGCCTGTTAATGAAAAGTTTCATAATTTGCATGTCTAAAAGTTTAAATATCATCAGATTTCTTATATCTTCTCCAAAAACAGTACAAATTTCAGGGAACATTTTTGAAATTAATAAATGTTACCCAGAAATAATAATTTAAAAATCATGGCAGATGAGAACATCACTTGTATGCTCTCAAAAGGATATTACACAATCTCAGGAAATGAACTCCCTGACACAAGAATGAATCTGATAGGGGTCAAATTATAGTTTAAGCATTTTCCCTAAGAAATGTTTGATTCTTTCTAATAACATCAGCTTTGTTTTTATTATCCACAATTTTTAATGGTGAAACAATTCTCAGCTAGGTCATATTGTTCTTGGGTATGAGAATATCATAGTAACTGATTTGTTTTCTTTTGTTGCCATAAGAATTCACCAGCCATTTATCAGCTTAAAAAGATACACATTTATTATCTCACAGTGTGTGTAGGTCAGACGTTCGTGCGGGCTCAGCAAGTATAGCAAGGCCATGTTTCTTACGGAGGCATGAGGGCAAGTAATACAGATCATTGGCAGATTTCAGTTCCTGACAGCTATGGGACTGAGGAACCCATTTTTTCCTTCCTGACTCTTGGCCAGGGTTCATTTTAAGCTTTCAGAGGTCACCTGCATTTTCTAGTAACTAGCCACCCTCAGTGCCATCAGTGGTGAGTTGAATTCTTCTCAAGTTTCAAATGTGTGTCTATCTGTCTATCACCCTTTTCTTTGCCTCCCTCTTCCTTTGAACCTCTCCACTACCCCCCTCCTCATATTTAAGGGCTCCTTGGACCTCCTGGATTATCCCCCATTATCTTCTTTCTACCTAAACCAGCTACGTAGCAACCATTATTCCATCTGCAAAGTACTTACACAGCAGTGCCTAGATTTGTGTTTGATTCAGTAACCAGGGGATAGAAGTTTTGGAGCGTCATCTTTAGAATTCAGTCTACTACTGTAATCTAAAAACACCCATTCTGCTTACTTTTTGGGTTAGTAAATCAGTTATATTTTTATTACAACTAAGTTATAACAGTTATTGGTAATCATTGAACTGTGCTACCAGAAAATTTAATGTGTGCATATTTAAACATATATCTAGAAACATTTGAATTACTAAGCCGTTACTCTATAGTCCTTAACTGAAAAAGTTTGATCATTTTCATTTGGAGTTGTAATCGCATTTGTATCTGCTATTCTTTAGTTATATGGCTTTGTATGAGATGTTTTTCCAATTGATTTTTAACAATAGAGACATCACAAATTAAAGGACCTTGCCTATCTTAATTGAAAGGATATTATAAAATTGCCTGAGCATTTTATTTAATAATGTAATTCCCTTTCTCTCAACATGGAGAATTGATTTTATGAATATTTTATATAATTAAAATAGCTACTTAAATCTTCTGCAGTACCTGGTGCACTGCTAACTGCTAGTGTTGATTTGGATGCGTTAGACTAACTCACCCTTGGAGAGCACGCATTGTCATTTCACAGAAAAACAGTAAGTCTAAGTATTTTTGCTTAAAATATCCACCTGTCCAATTTACTATTTATAGCAAGAATTGAAATACTAGTCCTTGGTTTGAATTTCTAAATTATTTTAATGTAAAACAAAAATTCCCAGTAAACTGAAATCAATGTTATGTGGGGAAATCAGCCACAATATTACATTTTCTGTTTTGTTTTATTAAAGCTCATGCTCCATATCCACCCCTGCCTTAGAAAAGGCCAAGCAAGACTGATAGTCTTTAATCACCATAATTTCACTCTAGCCTGGTTCTTTTTTTTTCTTTAAAGAATGATTAGCAGGCAAAAGGCAATTCCCTGCCTCTAAGACTATTATTAGTTACACTAGTATACTGTAATGTGGTATCATTTTAAAAATTGCATTCTCCCAGGTTTAATCAGTAATAAATCCTAGCAAAACTGAGCTAAATTCATCAGCCTTGTTAATCCACTAAAATCCTCCAAGATAGGCAGGGACACAGTTCTGAACACTTTCCTTACATTTTAATGGAAATATGTTCTCAAGCCTTCGATCTCATTTGTAAAGTTTAAAATGAAAGCCTCCTTTTAAATCAAGACAACTGGGAAGTACGTGACTTTTTGACACAATCACTTGGTTAGCTGGAGACTTTGCCCTTGCCTCAAATTACTTTTTCAGCTTCATCTCTTACTTCTGTCATCTATTCGACAAATATACCTGGGGTACAAAGCTCTGTGCTAGGCAGTAGAAATAAAGAGAAGTAAAACACCACCCCGGTTTGCAGAGTGCTCAGTATGGTGGAGGCACAGGGAGATGCGGGTGCGGTGTGGTGAGAACTGTGATAGACATAATATACCAGCCTCCTGGGAGCATAGAACAGAGGCAGACGCGCCTTGGCCCCAGGAGTCAACCTGTCTTATTTCAAACCCACCATGCACATTCCTGCCTCTGTGTCTCCCATCACATAGCATCCTAATTCTAGGATGTGTTTTCATCATTGTGTAACTACAGGACATTTTTCGCTTCTCAAATGCAATTGAAAAACTGAATTGCCCATAATTCCACCTCCCATTCCAGCACCTGTACACACACAGTTCCCCAAATTGGAGTAAAGGTCCAGGTCCTCTGCATCTATAGTATATGATCTGTAATTCCAAATATGAGTTATGATTAATTGTAATTACAAATATGATTTAGCCTATTTTTTAAAGAAAGTTTTATTGAAACCCATTTCACCTTCATTTATGTTTTGTCTATGGCTGTTTTCATGTTACAGTGGCAGAGGTTAACAGTGACAGAGTTGCATATAATCTACATAAATTAAAATATTTACTACATTAGACAAACTTTATGATTTTTTTTCATTTTTAGTATGGTATTGTATACTAACAGTATCATGGAGTTATTTTTAAAATAAATTTAAATATTACATAAAATTTCTAATGCATCTCATCAATACAATTAAGTCACATTAGTTTCTCCATTTTCTTTTTTTTAAGTACTTCATGCTATATTCCTTCCTAAGTTTACATTAACTTATTTTTCTATTTTCCAAATACACTAAAACATATTTAAAAAGTAACAATTTATTTTATCTGCAGAATATTCTCTATGAAACTTCCCAATAATACATTATAGGTGTTTGGAATTTTATCTGAAAAGTAAAATATATGGTGATGAAAGGCAACTAGACTTCAGGTAGAGCACACAATGGAGTTTTTCAATGTCATATTATAAAGTTGTACACCTAAAATACATGTAATGTTGTTGACCAAAGTTACTCCAAAATTATTAGAATGTGTAATTAAAAATCTGAACACTGTTGTCAAGTGTTTAAAGAAAAATGATTTGATTTTCAGTCAAGAATTCTATACCCAGAGCAAATATCAATTAAAGGTAAAGGTAGAATAAAAATGTTTTTAAGTCTGTGGGCTGATGCTCTATCCACTGAGCCAATCGGCCAGGGCAGCACACTGGATTTAAAAATCACCACTGATTATGTATTATAGAATGTACACCTGAAACCTATGTAATTGTATCAACCAGTGTGACCCCTAATAAATTCATTAAAAATAAAATGAAATCTAAAAATCCAATAAAATAAAATAAATCACCATAGAAAATTTCTCTGTTTTTTTATATAGCACATTTGTTGATAAATGGTCATCAAGATTTAGAATAACACAAATATTTATTGGTTCTATTGTCACACTTGCCACTTAACACTTTGGTGTCGGGTGAATTTCCCGCCAAAATATAAGATGGCGCGTTAAAATGCCTATATCTTTTGAAGTATGGGTTCGATTGAAATGAAATATTTGGTAATACGCAGTTACAATCGGCCCGAGTTTACACGTTTCCCGCACTCCACCGCAAATCTATATGAACCGAGTTTAAGACGGCTCCCGCGGAGTACGCGCAATTCACGCGAGCCGACTTAACTCGTTTCCCGCAACCCAGCCCTAACTGATTTGGCTCAGTGGATAGAGCGTCGGCCTGTGGACTGAAGGGTCCCGGGTTTGATTTCGGTCAAGGGCATGTACCTCGGTTGCGGTTGTGGGCGCATCCTCTGTGGGGGGTGTGCGGGAGGCAGCTGATGGATGTTTCTCTCCCATCTATGTTTCTAACTCTCTATCCCTCTCCCTTCCTCGCTGTTAAAAAATCAATAAAATATATTTTTTTAAAAAAATGCACATTAAACTTAGGTAAAATAAATCAGAAATAATGGGCAGCAGCAATCTTAACAGGAGATTAGCTTAACTGAGGCTGCCACCAACATACCATCTGCTCTGCATTTTTTCTTAGATTAAAACAATATATTTTAGCATATGGGCCTAGGTCATGAACAATAAGGATTTTGAACATTTTGGCTTTCTTTTTTGGATTTCTCTTTTGTTTTGCTTTTGTTTGTTGTGATTTGTTTGGTTTCTCAACCAATCTGTGTTTTTATGCCTCTGGGTTAATTTAAATATCATGCTGATTGAATGATAAAAGAAACCACATGCCTTTTGAAGAATATTTTATTTCCTAAATTGAGATTGGGCAACACTTGATAGGGGTAGCTAGAAATTTTAAGAACCTTTTCCCTGCCCCATCTCTTCAGTGTTAAGTTTAATGTGTTGACAACCACTTCTATTGTAACAAAAGTTGCCCTCATTGTTTTGCATTCCTTTCCCTATTCCCCTTGCCTCCTGAGAGCTCATAGGTCCAAGTGCATAGATGACCTCTTATATGACCATCCTGTGTTACCCTGCATGCTAATAGCAGTAATAATGAAGATACTATCTAATATTAATCCTGTGCTTACTATGTGTCACATGTTGCTCTAACTCCCTTATAATTATTAATTAATCTCATAACAACATACATGTTAGGCATTTTTATTATAAGCATACCATTTTATAAATGATGAATCAGAAAACAAACAATGGACAGTAGCATTTTGAGCATGACAAGTGAAAGATACCTTAAAGTACTGAGACAGAACATATTGCTCTCATGTCAAAACAGTCTAACATCAAAATGGAACTTTAGGACAATTTGAGTAATAAAATGTTGAACCTCTATTTTAAGACATACATAATTTATTAAGTTTTATTTTCATTTAGAAAATGGTATTCTGATTTCAAATCAGAAATGCCATTATACTTGACTTGATATTTAAATATTTTACCTTCTATCTATTCCTTATTGAACTAGACATTTGCATCCAAATAAAGCCACTTACTTTTCTAACAATATATTTTTATTGATTTCAGAGAAAGGAAGGGAGAGGGAGAGAGTGATGGAAACATCAATGATGAGAGAGGATCATTGATCAACTGTCTCATGCATACCTCCTACTGGAGATGGAGCCTGCAACCCGGGCATGTGCCCTGACCAGGAATCAAACTGTGATCTCCTGGTTCACAGATTGATGCTCAACTAGTGAGCCACACAAGCGAGGCTGCAATTTCCTTTTTTAGATCTGTTTGAAAAGAAAGGCTAAGATGAAATCCATCACTTCATTGTTTTAGTCTGTCCAGTCAGGAAAAAATCAGCATTTTGATTACTGAATTGTTCCCTTCTCATCATTTTTACCATGAGACACAAATGAGTGCCTCTAAAGTATTCCTTTCAGTGTTTTCTATCAGTTCTGATGTAAATCTAGTCATGACACTTCCTTGTTACTAGTTCCTTGTCTGCTTACGTGAATGGCTTTCACAAAGTTGGTTCTGCCTATCAGTCAAACAGGACAAGAGAAAGACAAATTTCTGGAGACCGAGGGCAGAAGAAGAGAGAATGGAAAAATGAAAAAGACATGCAACATCAAATTCAAAAGATGTGGAAACCTTTCTTGTTCATAGCATCAATTCCTGTCAGATTTACTAGTGTCTCTGCCTAAAACACCCAAATGTAAGAGAACAGCCGATAGGATGAAGGGAAATAGTATTAAAGCGTGAGAATTTATTTCACTCTAAAAAGTTTAAAAACCCAAAAAATCCTCAAACCTCAGAATGATTGAACTTACAGTTCAGCTTTCTTACTTTTTTAGTTTTCCTACTAAGAAACAGTTTAAAACAAAATAAAACAGCTGTGCCTTGGTTTTGGCCTCTGGAAAATGATAATTACCTGTGCACATAAAACTTGCCATGTAGATTAAATTAATTCAGGCAAGAAAATACTTCAAAGATATTCTTAAATTTAGCACATGCTTAATAAATACCACTTATTAACAACATTATTATTTTTGAAGTTCAATTCAATAATACTTTTTGGAATAAATGTGAGTTCTGAAAAGTGATAAGATCTCAATAATGAAGTGAGGTGTCTCAGTAAGAGCCTAAATTTAATTTTTTTGATTTTAAGCAATTTAGAAAATTTATTACAAGTTTCATTTTTATTTAGGATTAGCATAAATTAAAGAATTTACTTGAGCTAGAATTATGTGAAGTACAGCTAAAATTTTTAATTGAATTAAAAATTCTTACAGTTCTATTGCCAATTTAGTGGACTGAAAGAATTAACTTAGAAAAGATATTTTTTACTCCGAAGATTTTACGTATATGGTTTCTCTACTGGTAAGGTTTAAAATAACTAAAAGACATGATCAGTTATCCAAAACACAACATCTTTGGGCTGCCATCATTTCTTATATTCTTGCATATTTATATCTTTTGGTTTACAGAATGAGAGTCTGCATGAACATAATTTCAAAGAGATTATAAGTAAATGGTAACAGCTCTAAGAGTACTAGTAAATTTAAGGAAGAAAGTAAGAGAGTATCTGTAAAATCGTACAGAACTTGGGTAATTTTTTTTTCTGATTATAAAATCATGAAATGTTGACAAAATTTTAAATTAAAAAATAGTAAGAAAAATGATATCATAAAATATCAGAGATATATTAATACTAGAGGCCCGGTGCACAAAAATTTGTGCACTCGGGGGTGGGGAGAGGGGGTCCCCCAGCCCGGCCTGTGCCCTCTCCCAGTCTGGGACCCCTCGGGAGATACGACCTGCTGGCTTAGGCCTGCTCCCGGGTGGCAGAGGGCACACCCAATCCCTAGGTGCAGGCCCTGGTCAGGCTCACAGCAGGGTCGATTGGGGAGTTGGGGCACTGCCCCCTGTCATGCACAGAGCAGGGCGGATCGGGAGGTTGCGATGTCACCCTCAGTCACGTTCAGGGTAGGGCCGAGTGGGGGGTTGGGGCACCACCCCATGTCACACTCAAGGCAGGGTCGATGGGGAGGTTGTGGCGCCACCCCCTGTCATGCACAGAGCAGGGCCGATCAGGGGGTTGGGGCACTGCCCCCTGTCACTCACAGAGCAGGGCCCATCAGGGGGGTTGGGGCTCCGTACCCTGTCACACACAGAGCAGGGTCGATCAGGGGGTTGGGGAGCTCCCCCCTGTCACTCACAGAGTAGGGCCGATAGGGGAGTTGGGGCACCTCCCCCTGTCACACACAGAGCAGGGCGGATCAGGGGGTTGGGGCGCTGCACCCTGTCACACTCAGGGCAGGGCCAATGGGGAGGTTATGGCTCTACCCCGTTACACACAGAGCAAGGCCCGTGGAGGGGGGTTGGGGCACCACCCTCTATCACCCACAGAGCAGGGCCGATCAGGGGGATGGGGCGCCGCCACTGTCACACTCAGGGCAGGGCTGATGGAGAGGTTATGGCTCTACCCTGTCACACACAGAGCAGGGCCCGTGGGGGGGAGGGGGGTGGGGCGCCGCACCCTGTCACACACAGAGTCACAGGGCGATCAGGGGGTTTGGGCGCTGCCCCCTGTCACGCTGATCCCGGTGCCGGGAGGCCTCGCTGCTCCACTGATCCTGGTGCCAGGAGGCATATTACCCTTTTACTATATAGGATAGAGGCCTGGTGCATGGGTGGGGGCCGGCTGGTTTGCCCTGAAGGGTGTCCTGGATCAGGGTGGGGGTCCCCACTGGGGTGCCTGGCCAGTCTGGCTAAGGGGCTGAGGGCCATTTTCAGGCTGGCGGGTGACTGAAGCTCCTAACTGCTCCTTTTTTTCTTTTTCTTTTTTCTATTCTGGGCCAGCTTTAGCTCTGAGGCCTCGCTGCTGAAAGCAGGTTTCTGGCCTTTACCTTCTGTATTTGATACAATGTTGCGGTCCGGCTGGCTGAAGCCCGGCTGACTGAAAGCCGGTTTCTAGGGTTTTGTTTAGCTTCTATTTTTGCAACATAGTTGCTTAGAGTTGCAGCTGAGAGGCCGGCAAGTCAGGCGGGGAACGTTGGAGTCTGCCATCACTGGAGCAAGCAAGCCTCCCTGTTCGCTTCAGTGCTTGGCTGCGGGCCGCCATCTTGGCTGACAGTTAATT
The DNA here is from genome assembly GCF_000147115.1 of Myotis lucifugus. Classification (NCBI taxonomy): domain Eukaryota; kingdom Metazoa; phylum Chordata; class Mammalia; order Chiroptera; family Vespertilionidae; genus Myotis; species Myotis lucifugus. The sequence goes on from NW_005871072.1 coordinate 3,769,669, forward strand.
TGCATAAGGATATGCTGATTAGCCAATGGGAAGGGTAGTGGTCGTACGCTAATTACCATGTTTCTCTTTTATTAGTGTAGATTCTTAATATGAAATTTACCATTAATCCTGATTAATATCATGTTTAAATAAATACATATATATATATTAATAACAGTATACCATTTTCAATCATTGCCTCAGATAAAGTATAAAAAGAGAATAGCAAATTCTGTGAGACTTAAGATGAAACTGGTAAACTTATAATTTGCTAAGGAGAAAGTTAGACTTCTTGCAAACTGATTTGGCAAAATTCATTGAAAATCTTAGCATGATCATAATTTTGAATCAAATATTTTTAACATATTGGTAAATCTTTAAAATAGTTATAAATATGAACAGTGACTTATGTCAAGCAATATCTATTGCAATCTAATATATAGTAACAAAATTAAATGTTTCAAACTGAGAAAAGTCTTCAATAATTTTTTTTCTTATTGAATATTAAGGAAATATTATAGTCTTTTAAAATCTTTTTTACAATTTATTGACATAACTGATATGCAAACATGTGCATATTTAATGTATACAATTTGACAGGGTTAGCCTTGAATAGACATTTCTCCAAAGAAGACGTACAAATGACCAACAAATCTGGGGCAAGTTATTATAATTGTTTTTATGTTAGGCTGAAATAAAATTAAACATAAAGAAAGGAATAAACAAAGGCTACAAGTCAAAGCAATGGTAGCTTAAATGTTCCTGTGAATGGGCATAATCTAACATTCCTCTGAGTGAAGCCATTTTCCTTCATTTTTTAATATAATGGATTTTTTTTCTATTGGACTTTAATACTGCCTCCCTTTCTGTTGTACGAATTTTTTTCATGATGAAGACTCAATTGTGGGAGCATGATTGAACTTATTTTTAAATTGGCTTATACATAAAATTGTATCTTCTTGCTGTGATTAATATATATCTGGTGCCCAGAAGCAGAACTCCTCACAAACATATTCTGTGAACCGAACATGGTAAAAGGAGGTTATTACAAAGATAAAAGATAATTTTAGAGTACTCTAGAAGTTCTGAATGTCATAGTGGCTCATAAAGAGGGAAAATGGTGAATGAATTAACTATTTAAGATGGTATGTTCTGGGTAAGGTACCTACAAGATGATCAAACTTTTCTATAAAATCCTCATTCCTTTATGGTATCTTTTATATAACACTAGAGGCCCGGTGCACAAAACTCATGCACTCGGGGGTGGGGGGATTCCCTCAGCCTGGCCTGCACCCTCTCGCAGTCCTGGAGCTCTCGGGAGATGTCCGACTGATGACTTAAGCTGGCAGTTGGACATCCTTAGTGCTGCTGCGAAGGCAGGAGAGGCTCCTGCCACTGCTGCTGCACTCGTCAGCCATGAGCCCAGTTTCTGGCTGAGCAGTGCTCCCCCTGTGGGAGTGCACTGACCACCAGGGTCAGCTCCTCCATTAAGCGTCTGCCCCCTGGTGGTCAGTGTGCATCATACCACAGGTTGTTCTGCTGGTCGGTCAATTTGCATATTGGCCTTTTATTATATAGGATTCTTCCAAAAGAATGTCTTTTTTTAATATTCTATGACTAACTTTCTAAATGTCAGAAAGAAGAGAAAAAGATATAGTGATAAAATATTCTGCCATATGTGAACAATTCAAATCCTTGTCCATAAACACTCCTTAAACAGATGCATTTACAAGGCATTGTTCAAGTAGTTATAAGTATCCAAAAGATGTGAGGTATGCTTTTTGCCTCCAAACAATTGCAAGGTTATACATCATGTTAATATACAATTTTAAGTCAGCTAGAATGTCGAAAGGAGAAGGAAGGAAATGAACAACTCTGAGGATGGGAAGCCTTTGTATATAAAATTGCACTACTCTTTAAAGCGAGAGATGAAGTTGAAATATCTGGAGATAGGTAGATTAGTGTAATAGTTAAGGGGGCACAAAGTAAGCAACAGTGTGGAGGAAAGAAAGCTGCCAATCATAAGCAAGTAATTCTCTAGGGCTGAATGGAAGGTTCATGTGATTATAGGCTTATATAATGACATACAACTAATCTAAGATGTGGTAGATAGTGAGAGGCAGGACATATTTACTAATTGAATCTGATCTTTTCACCTGCTTTTATAACTCTTACTGGAGGCCCAGTGCACGGATTTGTACACCTGCGGGAATCAGGCCAAAACCGGCATTCCAACACTGCCTCCCACTCCTGCCTGCTGCTCCTGCTCACTGCGCCTGCTGCCACTGCCTCTCAGTAGGCTCACTGCCACTCTGTTGCAGTCTCTGTGTGCCCATCTTAGGGCAATACCGGCACATCCATGACTGAGAAGCAGCTGTGGGCTCTGGCCCAGTCAGTCCTGATGCCGGTACCCATCTCGGTCCCAGTCCAGATTGGGGAGGGGCATGCAAGAGGAGTATCTGCGGGAAAGGCTTGTGCTGCTGCAGCTGCATTCACCAGCCGTGAGCCCTGCATCTGGTGCCGGTCGGTCAGCTGAATGGCATTTCTGCTGTGGGACCACACTGACCACCAGGGGGAAGGTCCTGCATTGAGCATCTGCCTCCTGGTGGTCAGTGCATATCATAGTGAGCGGACAAATGGTTGAACGGTCAAACGGTTGCTTAGGATTTTATATATATAGGTATTTAAAAACTCAGGTCAAGCCCTAACCGGTTTGGCTCAGTGACTAGAGCGTCAGCCTATGAACTGAAGGGTCCCAGGTTCGATTCCAGTCAAGGGCATGTACCTTGGTTGCGGGCACATCCCCAGTGGGGAGTGTGCAGGAGGCAGCTGATCAATGTTTCTCTCTCATCGATATTTTTAACTCTCTAACCCTCTCCCTTCCACTCAGTAAGAAAATCAATAAAATATACTTTAAAAATACAAAACTCAGGTCTATCATAAGACTCATTTCCTATCCTCTAAGTTTGGTATTGAATTATCTTGCTACTTTAAAGCAAAGTGTACTTTTCATTTTTCACGAATTGTGAATCCAGATTATTTTAAATATGAGCTTAGACTATAACTTGTGATTTGAATATTAGTTTCACTTATGAATAAATGTGTACATCTTCAATTTTAGTTTTCAAATATCCCTGACAAATAACATTTCATTTTTTAAAATGTTTATATTGAATTAAAACCACTGAGACACAGCATTCATCCAGATTTCTAATTCACTAATGAAATGAAGAATAAGGGAGGGAAGGAAGGGGGAAGGGAGTAGAGAGAGAGAAATAAAAAAGAGAGAGAGGGAACAGGAAGTAGGAGGTGAAGGGAAGAGAGAAATTAGAAATCTTGGGTGTTCAATTGGTCAGGGCCTGCAGAAGGGTACTGTGGTAACAGGATTTTAACTTTGTATGAGAAATGTTTTCTCCTTAGAGTTGTAATATGAATACAAAGTTATTGGAATTTAATCAATAAATTATGTAATAAATGTTCTTACCAAATGCAACTGGAAGCACATCATACAACATTAAACATTTAGGTGTATGAGTAATATTTCACTGGGTTCTGATAAAGGAATTGTTTTCTGAAAGATCTGAAATTCATACCCTCTGAGCCTCACATTGTTTATTTGTAAATAGAAGTAAGGTGTTTAGCACAAGCCCCATGACACAACAAAGTAGCACTTCCCTGGCATGTAATATGTACTTAGTGAATGGTTGAAATTTTAAATCATAAACCTTTACAGTAAGTCTTGGGTACTTAATGTTTACCTTAATTGTCCAACAAGGGGTGGAGAGAATCATGCATTCCTCATGATCCAATCTGGATCTGGATTGACCCCAATTCATACATTAGAATCAACCACTGCCTGGAGAAGGCTCACTGTCCTATTTCTGGTAACTTTATTTCTTGGTCCTACAGAACATATTCAGTGGGATAAGGAGAGTCTTCCTTATTCTTTCTTACTCTGAAGGTTAATAATACACGTATCTGCCTCTGAATGCCCCACACTTCCTAATCATTGATAACACGTATTTACTTAGAATACACCAAACAAGGTAGGGACTTTCACAGATCCTCGCCTTTGCTAGTTCTGTTCTTTCAGGCTAAATTTCCCCACACACCCAGTCCCCACCCTGCCTAGTCCCTATCTCACAAAATCCTGCCAGTTCTTCAGAAACTCTCTCCCGTGTATCCAAATCTGAACTACTCACTTTCAAGTGACTCAATACCCTAATAATGAGAGTAGTGTATCATAATGCCAGGTGAAGGAAAAGAAAAGTTAATTTTGGCAACGAGAGAAGCAAACATTTAAAAGTTTATGGACACATGTGTCTAGAATAACGGCTCTCAGCCAGAGGTAATTTTGTCCTCTATGGGACAGTTGACAATATCTGCAGACATTTCCCTTGACATCCTTGAAAGGGGAGAAGGTGCTCCTGGCATCTAGTGGGTGGAGGCCAGAGATGCTGCTGAACATCCTATAAATCACATTATAGTCTCCCCACAGCAAAGACTTATCCTGTCAAATATGTCAGTAGGTCTGAGGTTGAGAAACCCTGGCCTGGAGCAGAATATCAAGACCTCATTGTGCTTCCTCACTGCTAAAGTACAGAGCCCAGGAATGTGCTGTTGGGACTGCAGTGGCTCTTGTCATCACTGTTGATCAAGTGTGTAAGATCTCCTTTTATTCACCCGGGGGTGGGGGGATGGGAGGGGAGGGCTGAGGAGCCATGTCCGATAAAAGGCTCTGCTGGTGAACATTTTCTATTTTATTTTTCTAAGGCCATAGCACAGCTTTCATGGACATGGACATATTATGGGAAAAAAGATACTCATTACCACAGTAATTTATGGCTGTCATTCTAAAAGTTAATTTTTTCAAATGTGATAATTGTTATGACATAATAATAAAGCTAAATGCATTTGTTGTAACCATAACCATTCTGAGCATCCACCATTTTATGGTTTTAATCTTCATAAGAACTCTGTGAGGTAGGCACTGTTATCTGCATTTTACAATACTCTGTTTATTCTCATTTTATCCTTACTTCATGTTTTCCCCTTTATCCTAGAATAAACTGATAGTGAGCTTTTCCAAAGAAAAAAATGTTATTTATATGTAAATCCTTGTGCTTTGTATAGTAATCTATAATAATAAAAGCGTAATAAGCAAATCGACCGAATGACTGAACAGCAGAACAACTGTCAGGATGACCTTCCAGACAACCACACTATGACACCCACTGGCACCAGGCCAGCCAAGGCAGGTGCAATGAGATTGGTCGGGGGCCTGGCCATCACCCCATGATTGCCCTGCAGAGGGAGGCCCAGGCTACTGACCAGCAGGCTGCAGCAGGTGGGCGGGGCCTCCCTCTGTGGGGCGCGATCCATCGCGGAGTCCCAGACAAATGGGCAGGGCCTCCCTCCTTGGGGCAATCGATCATGGGGCTCCCAGACTGAGAGGGCACAGGCCAGGCTAAGGGACCTCCCTCCCACCCCCAAGTGCATGAATTTTGTGCACCGGGCCTCTAGTAAAAATAATAATAATAGAATGGTGGTGATAATGATAATGATGATAAGGATGATGATGATAACAACTAACCTCACTCTGTGCCTTTCATGCTTGAAATACATTGAATCTCTGCAATATAATTTCTTATTCTAAGTACCTCACTTCTAGTAACTCAATTCAGTCTTCCCACAACACTATGGAAGAGATACTTAAAGATTAGAATAATAATTTTTGAACCACGCAGAAATGCCCCAAATCCCACAATTACTGACGTGTTGAGGCTAAGGGAACAGTAAGCAGCCTGAGTCCAGTGCCTCTGGTTGGAATCACTCTGCAATAAAGAAGATGCTTTATGTGCTTATCAGTATTGATTCAATAAATCATTTATGAATGTTCTGCTTGGAGAACATTCAAGAAAAGTTGCATGGAGCATGCAGTGATGTGTCATACCTGAGGGCAACTGGCTGGCTGCCTAGAAAAGTCTCCCCTTTAAGATTTAACTTAAACCTTTAACCTTTAACTTAAACCTTTAACCTCAGTCCAGAATTTATATCAGACTAAGGCAGCCTAATTATAAACATCAAGGGGCTCTATTTCTCTGAGATAGCTGCAGATAAATGAAGCTTGATATAATTAACCAGAATAACTATACAATTAGCTTATAGTGAGAAGTAAAATAGGATAGAGAATTCAATACGTAATCTCTTTCTGGAGTTACTAAGTAGAAAATGCTGAACTTCATATTTGAAGATTTCCCGGTGAGCATAAAGTTAAATTAGGAGTGTTAATAATAGGAATTCAATATTTAATGTTATCATATTAAATTAACTTCAGAGATAGATCATTATCATAGGTTATGATCAAATCTTATGGTAGGGGCTCTACTCTGTGTATAAGAGTAATTCCATTTTGATACATTAGTATTAAAGTTAAATTTTCATCACTGAAATCTCTGTCATTCTACATATTTTCAAGTTAAAATGAGACACAATGATTCAGCCCACTATTTAGGACAACTCCGAAAGGCCATCGGGACTTAGGTCTCCTGATGGGTGGAAGCCTTGTTTGTTACAGCATCAGGGTTCAAATTCTCTTCCTGTCTTCCCTCAACTCTGTTACATGTGCTTCTCAGGACACTTTCTCCACATGTAATTTGATGTCAGAGTCTGTTTTTTGGGATTCCAGTTTTAAGACAGTGTGAATTTTTTCTTTTTGTTTACTATCCCATGTGGCTCTGAAACTCTTTCCTGTTTATCCATAATGGATAATGGAGTGCCCAAATGACACTTATGTAAGAAAAAAATAAAATAAAATAAATTGTATATGGAGCACATTTTGAAAGACTTGAAACATATGTTGTCCTTTATTTTGGAGGGGAAATCTTGGAATGACCCAGACCACATGACCCTTAAAAACTTGACCAATGCGTCAGGCTCTTGAATCTTTGGAGTGTTTATCTCACACCTTCTCAAGTGCTTGTTCATTACAAGTCCTCTTATGTATGCTTTCCTTCTTGCTCCACTATTCTGAATAACATAATATAATCAAAATTATAATCTGATGGGAATTTCTGTGGAGTGTTTAGGAGGCCCAGGTCCTTGAAATTACATCATGACTGACCGAGGGATACTAGACTCATTTGTAGGAATATTATACACTAGAGGCCCGATGAAGGAAAATTTGTTCAAGAGTAGGCCTTCCTTCCCCCGGCTGCTGGCACCACTTCCCTCCAGCACCCGGGACTCAGGCTGCCTGCACTGGCTTCCCTCTGGCACCTGGGACCTGGGCTTCCCTCCTCTGGCCACCCACAAGCACCCGGGACCCTGGCCAGCTTTCTCTGGGTTGCCCGCAGGCACCTGGGACCCGAACTGGCTTTCTCTGGGCTGCCCACAGGCACCCGGGACCCTGGCTGGCTTCCCTCTGGCCCCGGCTTTGTCAGGAAGAACATCTGGAATGACATCCAGAACACATTCTGTCTAATTAGCATATTACCCTTTTATCATAGACTAGAGGTCTGGTGCATGAATTTGTGCACTTGGGGAGGGTTCCTCAGCCCAGCCTGCACCTTCTCAAAGTCCGGGACCCCTCGCTCCTTACTGTCCACCTTCTTGCTGCTCCTTACCTCTAGGCTTGCTGCTCCTTAGTGCTGCTTTGGATGTGGGAGAGACACCATCATGGCCGCTGTGCTCGCCAGCTGTGAACCCGGCTTCTGGCTGAGCAGTACTCCCCCTGTGGGAGTGCACTGACCACCAGAATGTAGCTCCTGCGTTGAGTATCTGCCCATGGTCGTCAGTACGCAACATAATGACAGGTCGTTCTGCAGTTTGGCCAATTTGCATGTTAGGCTTTTATTATATAAGATTGCAGTAATACTATACTTCTTCAGAGTCCCTCTGATTTTTATAAGTGCCAGATAAAACCTTTTGAAAATGATAAATTAAATGAGGAAATAATGAGGTTTGCTATCCATGCATTTTTTAGATACTTAAAGGTCTCATTAATTTCTGCCATAGGATTTTTTTCTTTTAATTAAATGCATTTTTCTAGTAGCTGGGTGGATGCAGATGCTTCTGCTTGACCTCTCCTGTGTGATAACTGTTACCCACAGGGCAACAGACACATATGGGTGTTCTGTCAATGACTGTGTATATATCCATTCCAAATAAACATGCTGGTGAAATAACCTTTGAAAGGGTCCATGAACTCAGTAAAAATATAGAACTTATGACAAGGCTGGGTTCAATTTTTCACTTGTTCTAATATGCTTCTACTCTAAGAGGAGTGACATAACGACACTTTGAGTCCATAGCTAACAATGTCCACTTAGTCTCTATTTCCCAACAGTTCTTGAAATATTTGTATTACCATTTCTCTGGTGTATTTTTACCCAAGTGAATGGCCATAGGCTTCTGTGGGAGGATAGATGAATCATAACTACACACACTTGTTGTACTATTATAATGCCCTTCCTCTTGGAAAATTGACCTCTTAATTAGTCAGTGCAATACCAGGTCTTAAATGGACTCAAACCCAGAATGATAATTATTTTCATTGCACCAGTTTCCCTCCAACTTCAGATCATCTGTAATTTATCATCACCATCTCTTACTATTAGGGAGTCAGTATATCTGAACAGTAGTATGTTTTTTAGACTGTGGAACACAGAAGACACTCACTGTTGTGCTTCTCAAAATTACTGGTGCCCGTTTCAACAGGAAATTCTTCATCACTTTCATAAACAGTGTCCTCCAGCCCTTCCTAGAGAACAGTTTGATAGTGGCTCTTCTGATCTTCATCATATATCTACCATAGCTTGTAACTTCTCTGAACCATTTTATTCCTACCTTCACTATTTTCCTTGGTAGTTCTTGCATTTTTATTTTGTATTTGAAAGAACATTGCTGTCTCCAAGCTTCAAAGAGTCAAATTAGCCATTATTCGCTATCTCCTAGGGGCATGCAGGGTGTTAAATCCCATAGTAAGAGAGTAATTCCATATCAATGAGCTCTGTCTTATCCAAATTTATATTCCATTCCCAATATTCCAGCTCTCAAGATTTTCTCTCATTTATACTCTCCCAGCTCCTGCCAGTATACATTGGCTGGGTCCTACAGATCCTTCAATTTATAATGTCTTTCCTCTCTTAATAGGCCCAGTACTTCCCTGACTCTGTTACATTATGATTTGACCTTAGTTATTGTACTGATGAACCAGCATTTAAGGTGGCTATTAATCTAAAGAGAAATGCAATCTGTCTTGCAAGGCATTAATAAGCCTCTGCATTATCTCTAAACAAGAGGGTGTGCTCATCTTATTAGTAACAAATGGGCTATGTCTGCTGGCCCAGAAGGTTTAGAAAATCTGAGTTTTCAAGTTCTTGAGCACATCAATACTTGCGTTCATATCTCAAGTCTTTAAATCGACTTTTACTCAATGAGGTCCCTGATCTTCACAAAACCAACACTCAAGAGCCTAGAATTTAACGTTGTATGAAGTCTAATGAAGTCTGGTTCAAGATTTCACTGACTTACAGATGCAGAGATGAATATCATTTTATAAACCAGCAGTGAAGCCATTGAAATTTCCACATTTCCCTTATTCTCAAATAATTACCCTCATTCCTCAATGTCTTTTTGGTATAATGGTACTGAGGCATGTGGTTTTTCAGAATTGAAATTTACTTCTTCCCCAAATAATCAAATGTCTGGGTATTACACCGACCAGTATTCTGCTTTCCACCAATGCTCCAAAGACTCATTATTTGTGAAAGTTTTTACAACCAAGTTGATACTACATGCAGGGACTTTCAGTACTCAACTTGTTACTAATGATGGAAATCTCATTGCCACTTGACCAGTTGTAATTCAGTTCTAAGACAGTTTAATGTCTACTTCCTAAAATCATTTCTCATATTTTAGGTCATATTACCACAGGAAAAAACACACAGACAAACCAAACCAAACAACTTTAAAAGTGGATGTGTTTACTGGGATATTAGTTAGTGCTCTCAGAAAACACACACACACACACACACACACACACACACACACACACACACACCAGTGAGGTAGCATGGGAAACAAGACTGGACTGAGGAAAAAGTTGAGCCATAATGTAGTTTGAACAAAGGTTAAGATAGCACTTCAGAATTGACCCAAATTGGGTGTATGCAGTCCACAGTGAGGAGATGTAAACTTAGATAATGAAGTCCCTTTGTGTAAGAGCTCCATGCGGGGGGCAGGGGAGGGATGAAAGTATCTGAAGATATACTCACACAAAAAAAAATGCATCACAAGAGAAACAACACTGATAATGAAAGTAAAAGAAACACTGGAAATAAGTGACGATACCCCCAAAACTATAAATATAAAGTAATCTGAATACACCTATAAATTGGGTAGGTCTGAAATTATTAAAGAGATAATCAAATACAGGCATGTCATAATAAAAGAATAGCACATTGTGAAAAAAATTAAAAAAAAAACAAGTAGACTATCTAGATGTGAAAAAATATAGTTATTGGAATTAAAAACTCAATTGACAGAATAAACAACTGAGTAGCAAATTAGTGACTTAGAAAGACACTGGAGGAAATTATCACCAATTCAATTTAAAAATAACTAAATTGAGATGTCTTTAGTTAGTGAAATAAAATCACATCTTCTTTAATATATTGTATTGAAAGGATAGAAAGGCAAAATGAGAGTATTTAAAACAATCAGAATCAAAAGATATACAACAGTAATGATACTTAGGTTGATAATTGATCTCTCATCATCAATAGCAGAGCCTGTAGAAAATGATCCTGATCGTGAAACTACTGAGGTTATATTGTAAACTGAAAATTATATACTCAGCTAAATAGTATGAAAGTGTGATAGAAAAATAAAAACATTTTAAAAACAAAGAGAAAAGTCTTTGCTACTTATAGAGCTTTGAGGAACATGAACCTCAGAAAAAGAAAATCGAAGTCAGAAGTATGAATAGCAATGCTGAACAAAACATAATGGTCAACATCTGGTCACACATAAATATTGATTAAGCAAGAGTGACAAATTTCAAAATTTTCAAAAAGTGGAACTTAAATAATGGAAAACAATATAAAATTAAATAATTCTAAGAAAGTTCCAAGTGATATAACAAGAATATTTCAAGCTACTTGGGAATATAGCAAAGACAGTAAACAAAAACATTTTTCAAAACAAATTTCAGGTTATATATTTTTTTAATAAGTAAAACAAAATGATTCAGAAATGCAACTAAAATATGACCCAGAAAGGTTGAAGTTTAAGGGTTCCAAAAAGGTATTCCAGGCTAATTGAAAAAAATCAAGTTGTTGTAGGAATGTTATCTAGCTATTATTAGTATAAAAATATTGTTAGGTAAAAAAGAGTGTCATTACTTAATGATAAATTAAGCAGTTTATTAGATAGTATGGCATTGAACTTCATATACCTAATCTATGTGTACATGCATACATAAAATGTGATTGAGTTGAGTATATTATGTATATTCTATAGGACAGTGCTGGCGAACCTATGACACACATGTCAGAGGTGACATGCGAACTAATTTTTTTGGTTGATTTTTCCTTGTTAAATAGCATTTAATTATATAAAATAAATATCAAAAATATAAATCATTGTTTTACTATGGTTGCAAATATCAAAATATTTCTATATGTGACATGGCACCAGAGTTAAGTTAGGGTTTTTCAAAATGCTGACACGCCAAGCTCAAAAGATTTGCCATCACTGCTCTAGGAGAATAAAATTAACTAAAACTCATGCCTTTATTAAATACTAGAGGCCCGGTGCACAAAAATTTGTGCACTCGGGGGGGGGGGGTCCCTCAGCCCGGCCTGTGTCCTCTTGCAGTCTGGGGCCCCTCGGGAGATAACGACCTGCTGGCTTAGGCCTGCTCCTGGGTGGCAGAGGGCAGGCCCAATCCCTAGGTGCAGCCCCTGGTCAGGCTCAGAGCAGGGACGATTGGGGAGTTGGGGCGCCGCCCCCTGTCATGCACAGAGCAGGGCAGATTGGGAGGTTGCGATGCCACCCTCAGTCACGATCAGGGTAGGGCTGATTGGGGGGTTGGGGCACCGCCCCCTATCACACTCAAGGCAGGGTCGATGGGGAGGTTGCGGCGCCACCCCCTGTGACGCACAGAGCAGGGCCAATCAGGGGGTTGGGGCGCTGCTCCCTGTCACGCACAGAGCAGGGCCCATCAGGGGGTTGGGGTGCCGCCACTGTCACACTCAGGGCAGGGCCAATGGGGAGGTTATGGCTCTACCCCGTCACACACAGAGCAGGGCCCATGGCGGGGGTTGGGGTGCTGCACCCTGTCACACACAGAGCAGGGCCGATCAGGGGGTTGGGGCACTGCCACTGTCACACTCAGTGCAGGGCCGATGGGGAGATTATGGCTCTACCCCGTCACACACAGAGCAGGGCCCGTGGGGGGGGCACCGCCCTCTATCACCCACAGAGCAGGGCCTATCAGGGGGTTGGGGCGCCGCCACTGTCACACTCAGGGCAGGGCTGATGGGGAGGTTATGGCTCTACCCTGTCACACACAAAGCAGGGCCTGTGGGGGGGATTGGGGTGCTGCACCCTGTCACACACAGAGCAGGGCCGATCAGGGGGTTGGGGCGCCGCACCCTGTCACACACAGAGCCGCAGGGCGATCAGGGGGTTTGGGCGCTGCCCCCCGTCACGCTGAACAGGTGCCAGAAGGCCTCGCAGCTCCGCTGATCCCGGTGCTGGGAGGCATATTACCCTTTTACTATATAGGATAGAGGCCTGGGGGCCAGCTGGTTTGCCCTGAAGGGTGTCCTGGATCAGGGTGGGGGTCCCCACTGGGGTGCCTGGCCAGTCTGGGTGAGGGGCTGAGGGCTGCTTTCAGGCTGGCAGTTGACTGAAGCTCCCAACCGCTCCTTTTTTTCTTTTTTTTTTTTTTATTCTGGGCCAGCTTTAGCTCTGGCTGTAGCTCTGAGGCTTCCGCTGCTGAAAGCAGGTATCTGGTTTGTTTGCGTTCTATAATAGAAACAATGTATAACTCCAGCTCTGAGATCCCCGCTGGCTGAAAGCTGGTTTCTGGGGTTTTGTTTAGCTTCTATATTTGTTACATAGTTGCTTAGAGTTGCATCTGAGAGGCCGGCAGCGGCAGGCAGGGAACGTTGGAGTTCGCCATCACTGGAGCAAGCAAGCCTCCCTGTTCGCTTCAGTGCATGGCTGCCGGCTGCCATCTTGGCTGACAGTTAATTTGCATAAGGATATGCTTATTAGCCAATGGGAAGGGTAGCGGTCATACGCTAATTACCATGTTTCTCTTTTATTAGTGTAGATTACAATGAGAGATCAGCAATGGAGAGTATTCTAAAGAGAGGAAATGGGATAGATTGAGGAATACCAGTCAAAATTAAGATTGTTCTTATACTCTTTCACTACTCACACCTTCAGACATTATGGAGACACATAAATTCATTTGCCCCAGGACAGAACATAGGGGAAACAGGAAGACTGGAATTGCCCTCTAAAACTATTTTCTAGACCAGTGATGGCGAAACTATGACATGGGTGTCAGAGGTGACACGCGGACTCATTTTTTTTGGTTGATTTTTCTTTGTTAAATGGCATTTAAATATATAAAATAAATATCAAAAATATAAATCTTTGTTTTACTATGGTTGCAAATATCAAAAAAATTCTATATGTGACACGGCACCAGAGTTAAGTTAGGGTTTTTCAAAATGCTGACATATCGAGCTCAGAAGGTTCACCATCACTGGTAGACTCGACAATATGTGTTTACCAAAAAGAGTGAGAAACAGTTGCAGAATAATCTCCTGCAAAGGTTAAAATGGAAAAATTTAATCCTTCAATGTGTTTCTATAGCAATATTTTTTCATCAAAATTAAAATAAGTAAAAAGTGAATTAAAATTTTAAAATATGAAATTTGTAATTTTTGTACGTTATTCTTCCAAAAATAAAAATAAAGTGTTTTTCTATAACAGATTGATGGAATGTAAATATTATGCAAATATTACATTTATATTTTCTTCTAGCATTATGCAATATTTTCTCCTTTTTATCTTTGCATTGAAATAGCAGAATGCTATAATGTTATCCATGTTATCTTTGCTCTTTTTCAGCCATCTGTGTGTGAGGTTGTGTGTATGTGAATGTTTGTGTATTTATAGCCTCATTGCAGCTTGCTAGTTTTGCAACCAGGACTGTAAATGTTAGGATTCATAGAAATTTAAAAATTGTAATTTGTTCTTTATAGAAAGAATTTGAGTCATATAGAGCTCATATATATGATTTGAACTTCATATAATTCTATATTAATGATTTTGAATAAGTAATTTCATTTTCACTTAAAATTGCGAATGAAGCTTATCAATTACTATTTATATCTTATTAAAATCAATGAATATTTATTGCATTTTTAATAAATGTACTTATGTGTAAAATCTTTTCATTTTACAAGTGGTTTGAACTTCATTTATATTTATTTAATCATGCATACACAAAGTTTGATTTTGCTACATAAGTATGAATTATCTAATTTTAAAAGTAAATCAAGCAGGCTTAGCTATATATCCTATATAATAAAAGTGCAGTATGCAAATTGTCCCCTTGACCGGGAATTCGTCTGGGAGTTCGACCAGGGGGTGCGGTCGGCCGGGGGAAGGGAGGGAGTCCCCGGCTGGCAGCCAGCAGCCACTAGGGATCCTACCAGTGCACAACTTTCATGCACTGGGCCTCTAGTCTATAGTAGTCAACCTTCAAGATGGCCCCAGGATCCTAACTCTTGGCATGCAAACTGTAGTATAATGTTTTCCTACATTCTACTGTGTTTTATCTGTGTGCTCAACAGTATACTCTTTAAACTATTGTATATACAGTATATAGTTTCCTTATTATACATTACATTTGAACTTAGGTTATAAAAGTTTTTGGTCTCCATCTTGGGAATTTTCCCCTTCTCCCTCCCCCATCCTTGACCCTTCTTTCATATCTCTCCCTGCTCTGGAAGAAGCAAAGCTGCCTTATTATAAAAAGACATAGAGAGGCTGACAGGAAGAGCAACTGAACTCCCTGGTGCATAGCCATATAGGAATGTGCTGCCTTGCAAACATATGTGAGTAAGCTTACAAAGAGGTCCTACCATCCCACACTAGCTTTGAGATGACAGCAGCGTGGTGCATAGTTTGACTGAAATCTCATGCAAGACCCTGAGGCAGACTTTAGCTAAGCCAATTCCACATTCCTGATACTCAGAAATAGGGAGACATTAAAAAATATGAATTGTTTTAAGATGCTAAATTGTGGGGTATTTTGTTATGTAGCAATAGATAACAAATACATACAACAAGCAACATTTTAATGAATGGGAATCGACACAAATTCATACTCTTTAAAACTTAAAGTATTATATTTCTCTGATATTAAAACAATATAAAATAAACCATTTGTAATGCATTCAACTGAATGTGTTCCATAAATGTTCCCTATTAACATACAAATATAAATTGAGTGATAAGCAGTTTGTTTTCAGCTCTAAAATGCCTATAGATTTATTATTTAAAAAGCTAGAATGTAATGATCAGTATAAGAGAGATAGATGTATTTATAAAAGGCAGCATATATATTTTAAAACTATATACAGCTTCAAATTTAAAAAAAATTGCTAAAGTAGACTTAGTTGTATAGAACCAAAGCCATTTTCCATCCTAAAAGCAGTCTCCTCCTTAAGAACACCAGATATAGCCCTTTTCTCTCCAACAGGTGTAACCCATTATTCTCTGCCTCATTTGTCCAAAATACATTTATAAAGAAAAAAAAAGTTGGAACGCTCCTGATATTCCATGTGAGAAAAATGGAAATATGGAAAAAGAATTCAGCTCTTGTTCTAGCAAATCTCTGCCTCATTTGCACTCATGATTTTTCTCCACTTAAACATACAGATTTGGAATTCATGTGCTAATGTAGGTAACTTTCTGAGGAAAGGAGAACAAGTAAGTCAGAAAATATAAAATAAGCAATGGTGCTATTCTCAGAATGAAATCTTCTAGGAGCAGAGACCTGAACACTCATTTAGAAGGTTGAGACTTTGACTCATTAATGAAACTAAAGGGGAAAGGAAAATAAAGAGCTCTGCAGAAATGATGCAAAAACAAAGCAAGGAGACATATTTTGGGGCAAAAATCTTTGAAGAGAGTGCTATTATTTTGTAGATAGACAAAAACAGGACTACATTGCTATAAACTATGCAAAATTAATGAATGAGAGAGCAGAATATTTGAAAACAGATTTCATTGATTTGAGCTAAAGAATTTATTATGAATTACACGTGAGGGTTTGCTATGTATTTAAGAGTGCAGAATGATCAAGCCAGGTAATTGGGGAACTAGCCAGAAATAGAAATTGGCTGCATATATTAAACATTATGTCTCTGTATTTTTAGGAAGCTCCCCCCAAAAGCTCGTCAATCTTGCAGTACTTGGCATCTTGAGCAGTGGTTGTGTTAGACTGCCATGCATGGTACTATTGGCAATAAATAGAGATGAGTTATTGGGCAGCTTGTCAACCATATATATTTGTTCTTCTGGAAGAAAAATTTATCAATGGAGAAGTGAAATCTATAGCAAGGCCTCCTTTTTGGTGTGAAATAGAACACCATGGGACAAGATCTGAGTTTCTTATTTGCCCTCTGAGATGTCAGTTTCTTTTATTGAATTAGCTAAGTTTTCTTCTTTTTAATTATATAATGTGTCTTATTTCTTATCTTATGTACTCTAAATTAAATGGGAAATTTTACTCTCTTTGTGTAGGACAAGATTAAATTACTGTGATCTGCAACATGGAGTAGGTGGCTGGAAATACGCCAGCATCAATGAAAAGAAGGGGTGTGAATGTGAGCTCTGTATTTTCCATTTTAGCCATTGCAGTCTTGTTGACAGCATCAGGAGAGGTGAGGTGAGCAGAAAACAGCTGTTGAAATAAAAAAACAACAAGTATCTGAGAACTGAAATAGATAAGCAGCCCTAGTTTTTAACTAAATAGGTTAGAAAAGCAGCATCATTCATAATAATTCTACATTGTAATGGGAACACTATGTTAAATAGTCTGTCTTGCTTTTAAGCAAGCTCAGTAATTAAAAATGTAATGACTCGATGTGGGAGAGAAGGCTCTGTATGCCTCATGTTGGCTTTCAAATTATTCTCATACATTCCTCCCTAAAAATCTTAATGACTTTAATATACCTAAGTGATTCCTCTAGAACTCTAGTTTATTGAACTCTCCTCTGTATTCACCTTTACCCTACTTCTGCCACTACTGTCATGTTCTTGTTAATCTCAAAAATTGAACCCTCCACTATCTCTATTCTATGCAGCTCTCTCCCTGATTTCCACCTCCTTTGATTCCTGTGAACTTCCTCTACCAGGATACCATTAATGTGGTTCCATGAGATTTTTGCTGTCACTCAACTCATTGATGTCTTCTGTCCTTAATCAGTTTAAATCCCATGATCAGTCATTATAAAACTACTAGAGGTGCTTGGATTTGTGCACCGGTGGGGTCCCTTGGCCTGGCCTGCGCCCTCTCACAATCTGGGACCCCTCAGGGAATGTTGGATTGCCAGTTTCGGGCCAATCCCCTTTGCTTAAAAGTTCTCCTCTAGATGAATTCTAATATGAATACTCTCTTTAAAACTATTCCTCTCCATCTCACTCATATTCCCCTTTCAAATTTTACATTTATGGCTGTACTATTTATTGTACTCATCATAATATAATGCAACATGCAATTATTTATTTTTGTTTCTTGCTTAATATCATGGTCACTATGAAAGTTAAGCTCCAGAAAGGCAGCACTTTTTGTCTGCCTTTGTATACAGATGCATCTCAAGTTCCTTGAGCTGAGTCTGCAAATAGTGGATAGTTAACATGTACTTGTCAGAGAAACAAAAGAGATTTAGTCAATGGTAATAGGATTAGATTGGAGTGAGAAAACATAGATTCAACATCAGAGCTTAACTTCCTTTATTCACTATTGGCTGTGTAACCAGTGTTAAACAAAGTTAAATGTGTAAAATGGAATAATAATAATAATATTTACCATATAAGACAATTGTAAGATTGACTACATTTTTAAATCACTGTATAAGCACACAGTAATAACAAGAATATCATGATAGCAAATTTAACATGTGATAGTCATTTTTGTTATTACAGCTATTTTAGTAAAAATCAAAGTACTTAGAACCTATCAAATAATTTGTAAAAGTAAATTCTCCACAAACTATAGATAGCTGTTCCAGTGCCAACAATCTGGCCACTATATTATATTTAGTAGTTGAAATAAAACTTTCTAAATCTAGGATTTCGTCATATTTATCATTTTATTTTGGGGATTAATACAATGGCCACATAGTAGGTATTTAAGATGTCCATTGGAATTGAATGAAACTGGCTACAAAATAGGATAAATGAATAGATCACTTTGTCAATTGTAATGGTTTTATATAAAAAAGGAAATTATTACAGTGCCCCCTTGCCTCCAATATAAGCAAGGGAACAAAACTCTCAACTCACCATTCATTGAATACCTAGATTTAAATGATTTGATCACTTCTATGTAATTTCTAGTCAAGATTCAAAAGAATAAGTATCAGTTAGGGAGCTCTTAGATTGTGACTGAACATCTTGGTTGACGTGAATGACAAAGGTGGTTGAGATCAATTGAACTGGAATGGAAATACTAAAAGCAGCCATTTATCCAGTAGAGATTTATCAAAAGATTAAAGAGACGGCATGGAAGAATCACATTTACAGGAAACAGGATTTTCCCGTTGCTGTTAATTCTATTTGGCTATCTCTTAGAGGCCATTGGAGGAAAATTTAAGATCAGAAAGTGAAAACATTGTGCTGGCAGTAATCAGGATCAAGGCGGCTGAAAAGTTACCTGCTTGTCTGAATGAATTTGTATCATTTTTCATGTGTGGAGAGCCTTGCTTTCCTGCTACCTCTACACACTCTTCAATTTTGATAGGTTTCTAAGTCATTGTAATTGTGTCTGAGGCTGACCTAGGCATTCTGGCTTGAATCCTTTAAGCTTACGTGATTCTTCTTCTTTGACAGTGCCTGTTCTTATAGACTTCAGTTATTTGTTTTCTGTCTCAGGCTACATTTTTAGATTTACGTCCAACTACATATCTAGGCAAGGCTACCAACACACCATTGCCTTGCTCGAGACCTCTAACAGATTTAGCTCATCTGTTGGTTTCTCTTTTATGAGTCCCATCCTGTAAGTAGTAAAATCACTGAGCCTTTGAAGGTCTCTTACAGACAATTATTAGCTGACTTACCTTTCTCTTTCTCATATAGCTACAATATTGCCATCCAACATTCAAGCACAGGCTCTCTGGATACTATGTAGTGATTTCTACAAAGATGAAGAACCCTAACTATATAATCACATATTTCACTACTATAGTGGAAAGGAGGCTTATGCAAAATAAGTAATTGGCTTTCTTTCATTGTTTAACTACAAAGGAGGTTCTTTCACAATATGCCAACTAAATGTTATAAAATCTGTAATTTAATTTAAAATACATCCACCTGGACAAAAAGGTGCATTTATGTAAGCTATACTCTAAGGCCCACTGCATTTGCCCCACTTCAAAACTGGCCAGCAGGTAACATTTGTCTACCTTCAATCAACTCAATAAAGGTTAGTAATTGGCTCTCTCTCTGATGACATTTGATAGTTGACACACATAAAATTGCTAAAATATTTTATAGGTGTAAGAATTCCAGGACTGAGGAGCTGTGCATATATAAATGAAATTTATAATTAGATTAAAAAATCAGAGCTCACATTTAAAAAAATGGATTCATCCAATGGTAGGTTGAATGAATTGAATCTTTTATTCAGTATAATTCAATGGTTTTTCAATTAATCTAATTTAGAAGTAGATTAAGAAGTTTTATATTTTTGTCACTATCTAAGATTGGGAAAGCTAGATTATTTCACCAAAAGGTAAGAGTCTCTTATAAAAGTTATAGATGTGTATAATTAGATATGTTAAGCTTAGTGTGCCATAATAATAGGGAAATGGAGTATTTGAAAGTCTGGTACATAATGCTCATTTATTTTACCTAATCATAGGAGTCATTTGAAAGATAAGTCATCTGTTCTTCAGGCAAAAAAATCAGAAAATTGCCACGCTGCTAAGATTTTTTTTTTTTGTTATATTTTCAGAAACAGAACAATCTAAAAATCTGTCTTTTAAGTAGGGAAAAAATCTTAAGAAAAATGAATTAGTGAAAATTATCTTCAGGAATGTTTAAAAGGAAGGATTCCTGAAAAGAAATGGCAAATATAATGAGATGAATTCCCTTTGTGCTTTCTTAAAGGTGCTACACATTGTCACAATCACAGATAGTTCTGACCTCTTTTTTCCAAGCTACTCTAACTGATGAGCAAAATCCAAGGATTTCATGATTTGGTATCTTGGCAGTATTTTTTTTTATCTGATCTGTCAATCTCAGTATTTCCTTGAAAAGAAGATAAATGAGCTGAGTCAAGAAGTACAACTATAATTAAAGGATGAACAAAATGTGGAGAAGAATTGTGAGACTATTTTATAGCTTTTAAACTTACTGTTAAAAATATCTGACTACCAGAAGCCCGGTGCACAAAAATTTGTGCACTCAGGAGGGTCACTCAGCCGGGCCTGGACCCTCTCACAGTCTGGGACCCCTCGGGGAATGACCATCTGCTGGCTTAGGCCCGCTCCCTGGGGGATTGGGCCTAAGCTGGCAGTCAAACATCCCTCTGGCAGCCCAGGAGCCCTCGGGGGATGTCCACTTGCCAGCGGGGAGCAGGCCTAGCTGCAGTCAGACATCCTTAGCACTGCTTGGCTTGTGGCTGAGCAGAGCTCCCCTTGTGGGAGCACACTGACCACCAGGGGGCAGCTCCTGCATTGAGCGTCTGCCCCCTGGTGGTCAGTGTGTGTCATAGTGACCAGTGATTCCCAGTCATTCTGCTGTTGGGTCAATTTGCATATTACCCTTTTATTATATAGGATAGAGGCCAGTGCATGGGTGGGGGCCAGCTGGTTTGCCCTGAAGGTTGTCCCGGATCAGGGAAGGGGTCCTGCTTGGGTTCCTGGCCAGCCTGGATGAGGGGCTGAGGGCCATTTTCAGGCTGGCCACACCCCCTTCAGAGTGGGGGTCCCCACTGGGGTGCCTGGCCACACTGGGTGAGGGGCTGATGGCTATTTGCAGGCTAGCCAAGCCCCCCAGCGGGGACCCTTACCCCATGAGGGTGTGGCCAGCCTGGGTGAGGGGCTGATGGCTGTTTGCAGGCTGGTCAAGCCCCCCAGCCACTGAAGCTCCCAGTGGAGGCTGGCTGGAAGCAGGTATCCAGGATTTATTTAGCTTCTATAATTGAAACTTTATTGCCATGAGTGGAGGCCACAGCCAGCTCAGAGCAGGTGGGAAGCTTGGCTTCCTCCATCGCCCGGGCAACTAAGCCTTCTGCTTGCTCCAGCTCCGTGGCTGCCGGCCGCCATCTTGGTTGGGTTAATTTGCATATAGTCGCTCTGATTTGCTGGTAGGCGTGGCTTGGGTGTAGCGAAGGTACAGTCAATTAGCATCTTTGTCTTTTATTAGTGTAGATATGTTACAGTCATTAGGAATGACCTAGAAAACGAAAAAAAAAATTACATTTACATTGATAAGTACTGGCCTCTTATTTTATGTTACAGTACACAAATTCAGTCATAAGATACAATATATAGCTGTCATCTTTCCCAATTTTGTTATGGTTTATGTCAAAATTCCTTAATATTAAGAGAATTCCCATCATACTCCATAGTCATCATTCTTTTTAATGCACCTTCTATTGTACTTATTATTCTGATTTATCTTTATTTTTTAAAGTTTAAGTATATATTTTGGCTAATCATCTGATTTTTAATTTCTTCCCATTCTAGAAGATCTCCTACAAGTTAAATCTTAGCAAAAGTTAATATTCACTTATAAATAGACTTACTTATACTTTAAATACATATGGATTTTCTAACATGTATACAATTTGAAGTTTAGATTTTGATTGCTTATTATATCAGTCCTAGGTAAATGAGTAAGTTTCTTCTTTAACCCTATGTTATTTCTATTATCAAATCAAAAACCTAGTTTATTATGTCCCAAAGTTATAATCCAGTTTTACTTTATAAATATTTTAAAAATAATTCTTATACCTGTACTAAGCCACACCATTGTTTTTATCTTATAAATTTAGGATAGCTGTGTGGTCACAAAAATAAAATTATTATAATCTCTTAGAACCTCAGTTTCCTCACTTGAAATGTAGTGCAACTCATGATAGTCACAGTTGTGCACTATGATCATAGTTTTATAGCTGTGGAAAGAATTCTAGCCTTGCTTGAATTCTTATTAGGCCACACTGTTTTAGTCAGATTTTCCACCCACATTGTTAGTCTATAACACGCTCTATCAGTGAGACTCTGACTTGGAATAGGGGAAAGAAAAATAGATTAAAAGCTAAAGGTCTATCCATTGTCATATTTGTGTCTTTGCCTATCACATTTGTTTTGTGGTTCTCATACAGACAATGGATTGCATTGTATTTCCATGCATAATGCAAAAATTGTTTATATCACAAATATTTTGTGGACATTAAGAAATGCTTTACAGTTGAATATGGTTAACATAATAGCATTTAAATGGCATTTACTAAATGCCATACACTACTAAATTTATGTTTCAAATGTGAGGAAGGTTTAATTTTATAATTATTTTTGTATTTAAGAGAACCGGAGCACTAAAAGATGATGTGAATTTCTCCTAATTAACCAATCTGGAAGTAACAGTGGTGGGACTCACTTCCAGACTCTCTAGCTCCAGATTCCACCTTTTAAGTAATAAGTAAATTGTGAGTTCTGAAGAAGTACAAAACAGCCTGAAATGGAAAGAGTAAAAAGCAAAACAAAACAAAACCTGTTCAGTATAGAGACAGTAAAAACCAGGAATCAATTGGACTATGATAAGGGACACTGATACCTTATGAATCAAGGTCAGTGTGATACTGAGTGTTGGCCTCCATTGCCTCATGACAGCAGCCAGTCCTGAGCTCAAAACTACCTTTCATTCTTCCACCTTAGAAACTGCAATCAACCCAGAGACTATCCTTCCTGTCTCACCCCTTGTAGTCAATCATGGCAACTTACTAAACATGCTACCTGACCTTGCTCCCTTACATGAACACCTCATGGGCACGTGGCATGCAGTCTACCTTGATGCAACTAGTTAAATCATGTGTTTGCTAGGCTTCAGGTTTGTCCGTGGTGGTCTTTATGAGATAGATTTGAGAAGTCCAGAATTTTATAACCTCATGACCATTCACAGTCATCTCATAAATGTAACAGTTTTTTTTTGTTGTTTTATTTAGGTTTTTTTTTTCTAGTCTCCCTAATTTCCATGCGATTTCATACATCTTGATTCACTGGTTTTCTAACCCATGCCTTAAAATTTATTTAGTATTGGTGTTAACTAAAAATCCACTGTGGTTCTTCTTCCTCTCTTGGGAAATATGAGAAAATTATTTCATAAAGGTAGAGTTGCTTATCTGTAAAAGAATAATAAGGGTCCAAAACTCAAACAATTTTGTAAGAATTAGTGTACTAGTCTAAATTGACAGAGCCTAACTTATGATAAGCTGTGAGATGTTAATTATTTTCATTATTGTTTACATATAACATTATTTATTTTTAAGTGACATTGTTTCAAAACTGATTTTAAATGGAACAGTTATACAGATATAAAAAAAGGCTGATATATTTTTCTACACATATAAATAGGCAGATAGGTAGATAATATTATGAAAGAAAAGATTAGGATATTTATCCTACTTCTCTAAGTTTATGCAGTAAGATAAATTCAGAAAAAAATATATTTGCACATAAAATGCATTTTTAAGATTGCATTCAATTTATTTAAAAGGGTTAAATATTCAACTGTACTTTCAGCTTATTTTAGCCTTTCTTGTATATTGTGAAATTTGTTCAGAGTACTTCCAAATTTCAACATTTATGGGAAAAAATGGTATATACTTTGAAACATTTTAATGTATTCACTCATTCTTTATTTATTCATCAAATTTTTCTTGGATCTAAATGTAAGTTTGGCTACTTGTGAAAGAGTATTTTTGCCTACATTGACAAATATTTTTAAAAATTGTCTTTATTTTTTATTTTTTAAAAAAATGTTTTGCTTCTTGATTTTAGAATGAGAGGAAGGGAGAGGGATAGAGAGATAGAAACATCAATGAGAAACATCTATTGATCAACTGCCTCCTGCACTCCCCCTCTCCTCCCCTCCCCTCCTTCCACTCCCCTTCCTTCCTCTCCCTTCCCCTCCCCTCCCCTCCCTTTCTCTCCTCTCCTCTCCTCTCCTCTCCTCTCCTTTCCTCTCCTCTCCTCTCCTCTCCTCTCCTCTTTTCCAACCTCTCTTCCCCCTTCTCCTTCTTTCATTGTATATTGTATATAGAGTATTGAGTTAATTTTGCTTCCCTTTTAATGGCATATTTTGACCATTATTTCCTATAAGACCATTCTTGTGTTTCATTTATTCTCTTTGCATTTATCACTCTAACTAAACCTCATTCTTTAGAAAGCCTTTTTGCTTTGCAATGGGCATCTTATTGTTTGTGTCTATTCTTAAAAATGCATATTACTTTATGTGTGTTTAATATTTTTACTCATACAAATGCATAAATGAAATTGGATTGCATATCTTATTTTATTTCTCTTTTTAAAAAATCTCGTCTTCATTGTTTAAAGATTCACTCCTTTTAGTATGCACACATCCAGTGTCTTTCTTCTAACAAATGTATAGTTATCAATGTGCATCCACTACAATGTTGTCTCAATTTCCCTATGTTAAATTTAAAAGAGAGATGCTAACCTTACAGTTGTGATGCTTTTAGATAATATCTCTAAACCCTTATCATACTTCATACTCTGCTAAAGATAATCAGTAAATGGTTGCCAATATGAGCCCAAGATGGGATGGTAGACAGAAAACAAATTAGAATCATGTTTCAACTATACTGCTTATTATCTTGTGACCATGAATTCATTTATCTTATTGAAGCTTACATATTCTCTTCTGTTAAAAATGTGTGAAACTTACTTTCAGGGTTATTTGAGGATTAGAGACAATGGCTATAATTGCTGATGAGTGTACATTACATATCCTATATGCTTAATGTCAGTTTTAAGAAAATGAGAGTCTTGAATGTTAAAGTTGTATGTCATTTTAGCTTCCCAGTGGCTAGTATAATGCATGGAACAGAATATGAAATAAATACATTTTATAAATCAACTATAGGCCCGGTGCATGAAATTTATGCATGGGAGGGGTCCCCCTCAGCCCAGCCTGCACCCTCTCACAATCCGGGACCTCTTGGGGAATGTCCAACTGCCGGTTTAGGTCCAATCTTGCAGATCCCTGCGGGATCAAGCCAAAACCGGCAGTCGGACATCCCTCTCACAATCTGGAACCGCTGGCTCCTAACCGCTCACCTGCTTGCCTACCTGATCACCCCTAATCACTCACCTGCCTACCTGATTGCCCTTAAGCCCTCTGCTTGCCTGATGGCTCCTAACCCCTCCGCCTGCCTGCCTGATCACCCCTAACCTCTTGCCTGCCTTCCTGATTGCCCCTAAGCACTCACCTGCCTGCCTGATTACCCCTAACCACTCACCTGACTGCCTGATTACCCCTAACCACTCACCTGCCTGCCTGATCGTCTCTAACTGCATCTGCCTTGGCCAATGTGGTGGCCACCTCTGCCTTGGCCTCCACTGCCGTGGCTTCATCCGGAAGGTTGTCCGGAATGACATCTGGAAGGTCGTTCAGCTGTCTGGTCTAATTAGCATATTAAACTTTTATTATTATAGATGAATGAAAATAGAGACTAGCATCTGGAGTATTGAGTTGGCAAAATAATGCACAATATAAAAAGGCAATTTGTATAATATATTACATTTATTTAGTTAAAAATATGTCTGGAACTTTCCCATTTGCTTTGCATGAAGTATCTCAATCTGCATTCCACCTCAACTCATGTGGTGGATTTTATTACCACAGCTGAGAAATTAAAACCTAGAAGGCAAAGTAATTTCCCTCAAACCATACTTTTTGTTATTCAAACTAAAGTTCTTGGAATAGAGACTGTATACTCATCTCCATAAGAGGTGCTGCCAGTCTTAAAAAATTAATCTTATGTGGATGATATTGTCTTGTAGAAGGGAGATTAATGTCAATATAGCATGCAAGTACATAAACTCACAATACCTGCATGGTTTTGGATGGCCAAAACTTTAATCTAAAACACACGTTTAACTCTGACACAACTCTTATAAATGTATCAGAGAAAAAGAAAAAAAAAAGTAAGGAGAGGAGTTTCTTGGTGAAAGGCCAAACATGGATGTCCAGGTTAAGATGTTTGGGTTTCTTCTTGTTAGTGTGAAGTCATTAAGTATTTTAAGAAAGAGGTGCAATGATGAAAGTTGCCCTATTCTTGTTCAATTAATGAATTGAACAAGGAAAGGACTGAATTTTTGGTGTTCAGTTAGAAAATTATTTCACAAATTCAGATAGGAAAATGAAGCAAGTCATTGGTGTCAAGAAAAACTTATGGATAAATTTTAGAGATAAATTTTACAATGGAAATATTTGATAAATAGGGTCAATAAAGACAAAAAGAGGCTTTGAGGCAAATTGAATAAGTATTATTATGAATATACTAGAGGCCTGATGCAATACATTTGTGCAAGGGGTTCAGCCCTCGCAGCCCCGGCTTTGTGTGGAAGGTCGTCCGGAAAGATGTCCGGAAGGTAGTTTGGCTGTCCAGTCTAATTAGTATATTATGCTTTTATTATTATAGATTACCTTTAAGGTATCTATGTGATATCCTTTGAGGAGATGGTATCATGGGGAATTAGCTATACATATTTGAGTTAAATTCAAAGGAAAGCCCTGAATAGATATTTAGTTATAGTATTCACTTTGGCTGATAGAAATTGTGATGGTGGTTAAGAGAATATAGAGGTTAAGAGATTTTAGTCCGTGGCCTGAAATGTAAGGGTGAGCATGAGGATCCATGCATAGGCTTTATATGTATCGATCCCCCTAATGAATTCCTTCTAATTATTTGAAAACTCTTAGATTTTTTTTTCTATTTGAGACTTACTTTTAGCAAAAAACTTTAAAATTTTTGTAGGTATTTTATTACAAAAGTAATGCACATTCCTTATGTAAAAAAAATTGAGACAATGCAGAGAAATATAAAGTAGAATATATGATATTCTCCTCTCCCTGCTCAACAATCTTCCTTTGAATCACATTCTTTAGGGATAATAACAATCCAATATATAGCCTTATGCCTCTATTTTTAATAAATCGTTTCTCTGCAAACAAATTTCCCACTAGAGTAAATAAAAATATAAGCTGCCATTTGGTTTATGGAGTCATTTTGGTTATGAACTTCTCTTTATTTTGACATTGACTTTTTTTTTTAAAAGAAGAAAAGATGGATGGAAGGAAGGAAAGAAATCAGGAAGGAGGGAAGGAAGCAGCTCATCTATTGAATTTAGTCACTATGCAAAGTATAAACAAGCTGCAGTGACTGTTTTGGCCAGGGATTTGTCAGTGAAGCATGGAGCCTGCAGTACTAAAGGAGCATTTTATAGCTCTCCAAATTGAAAACACATGTGGAAAATAAGCTCCATTTAAAAAAGGGTGGACACCAATTAAATCTTGGATTTGCCCCAATTCTTACCTTAAAACATTTTATGATTTGCTTATCAATCAAACTAATATATATATTTGGCAAAATTTGGTGGTGTTATTTGTACTGAAAGTGGCTGAGTCAAGTTGTGGCTTGGTGGGAAAAAATACTATAACAAATGAAATGCCTTTTGACACATGACACCAACCACCCAACATGCCCAAACACATTTATTCTGACATTTTGAAACTAGTCATGGAAAAATAGACTCTACATGTTTTTCTTTCCAACATGCAGTTGGACAGGAATGCTCAAAATGCTCTTCGTGGCCAACTTCTGGGCTTACACAATTATGTGTGTCTCATACCATTTCATTAATTTAAAAGGGGTCAAAGGTTTGCCCTGGCCAGCATGGTTCCATGGTCAGAGCATCAGCATATGCGCTAAAGGGTTGCAGGTTCAATTCCCTGTGAAGTGCTAGTACCTGGCTTGCAGGTTCGATCCCAGGCCCTGGTTAGGGCTCAGGCTGGAAGCAACCAATCCATGTGTCACTCTCATATCAATGTTTTTCTATCTCCTCTGTCTCTCTCCCCCTCTCTCCCTCCTTTCCACGCTGAAAAGCAATTAAAACTATCCTTGGGTGAGGATGAAAAAAAAATGTCAATGGTTTGAATGAGTTAAAATTGTATTGAGAAATACATCTTGAAATGAAGTAAAATGAGAGCACTTTGTGTGTACCAGTAGCATTAGTATGACACCTTTGATATTTAATGGATCTGATTATATGGTTCTGGAGATGACACTAGCTGCACACTTCATCAAAATCATAATTTGACACATTTGTGTATAATGCCATAAAATCTCTGTCTACACTACTGGGATATGTCTTGTTTTACTCTGAATGTCATCAGCTTCGTTAGAGGCAAGATGTTGAATTATTTTCTGTATCAACAATGTTGCTTTTTTACACAATGGTGGCATAATATGTCATTTTTATTTACATGTACAAAGTTCCGGGATTTCCAGAGTGAAAAATCTTTAAGAACTTGATTGAACTTCAAGTTCAAGTTTCATCTTTTATTTTGAAAAGAAAAAGAAATCTCCTTCTTAGAACAATTTGACCAGAAGTAGTTCTTTCATGGCAAAGTTTAGTTAGAACATTGTTTACTTAGAGAGATGTGTCTCAAATTGTAATGTGCAGCAGAATCCCCCGCAGGGCATGTTAAAACACAGACTTCTGGGTCCCACTCACAGAGTTTCTGTTTCTGAGGAGAATCCAAGAATTAGCACTTTGATACCCGATGATTTAGGCAATGTTTTCATTCCATGAATAATTTATTCTTTAGTTAAAATTGCATTCATGGATACTGATGATAAACTATAAACTCTTTTGGCTGAAATGGTACTTGGAAGAGGAGATTAAATGAACCACATGAACTTTCTGATGTTCAGGTTTGAGGGTGATTACATTCTTATATATTGGCAGGTAGAACTGCAGACACCTGAAAATGCTGTCCATTTTTTTAGGTTACATTAAAATAAAAATGTAAAATTACCATAGAAAAGAGGTAGAACTTTCTATTGGTGGACTCACCATTGACCTGAGAACAAAGAGCAACATGGCTAGTTAAAGTAGCATGGCTCAACTCCAGTCTCGCAGAATTCTAGAAATAATATTAAGCTCACATTGCAAAGTGAACTGAGAGAAATATCTCTGATCACATTGGCTCTCCCAATATGTTTGTAAACCAGTGTTTTCAATATTGTTGCTAAAAATGAGAAAATTTTTCTGGTTAAACTGAAATGATGATATGCATACTTACATTGAACTCTTTATTCGGGTCACATAAATACAGTTTCATTGAAATAATTTTGAACAAACATTATAATTGTTGATTTGAATTTCTGATATTTGTTATCAACTGGTTATTAATTTTTTATTTAAAAAAGACCAGAAGAAAAATAAATCTTTGTTTAGTAAATTCTTTGTTTAGATATATTAATAATATGTAGTTAATACAGACAACTTGAAGTATGAACAGTCACATCCATTTCATTTTTTCAATATTCCTTTAATCTTCTTGATTCCCACAATGGCAATGAGTGCAAATATCTATCCTTGAACCTTGCCCCTTTCTTTCTGCTTAGAATTTTTTCACAAAATCTTTTGATATTTCTGGCATCCAACTCCTACATTCCATACAGGTACAGAACTGCTCACCATGCCCTTTTGCAGTAACCCTCATCAGTTATGAAGTCCTACAAAGCCAGAGGTTTTATCACTGCTGAGGTGACTCATTGGTGTCTAGATCTCAGCACAGAATGCAGTGTTTCTTCACAGAGTAATGACTGTCCTTCTGCAGTGTTATCGTAGCCCCATGCTTGGAATCTTACGGTTGCAGCCCTAAGCCAACACTGATTTAATTCACATGCTCTGCTCAAGGTAGAAGATAGCTGCAAATGTGCTAGGCAAGATGGGGGTCTAATAATTTCCTTCTCAGGAATTAGAATTATTTTTCTGACCTCCCCTGGGATAAAGCAGCATCTCTAGTATTGCCTTAAAACATATATTATTTTACTTTTTTTCCTTGGAAAATCTATAACCTCTATTTTCCCATCTAGTGTGGTCAGAATGACTATCCTCAAATATTTCCATATAATGTCTTGCCTTTTTAAGGGATGTTACTGTAACTGATACAGAGTAGATTTCCATCCTGGTTTATTATTACATGGAAATTTACTTATTAAAAACAAAAAGAGAAAATAAATTATATGTGTAGTAGACAAATGTAAAGACAATTTTTAAGTGCATGTGTTCATGTGTATTTTTAAAAGGGGGTGCTTCTACACCATATTTCACTGATTTTTCAATGAGATCCATGACCAAAACCAAATTCATAACCAGTTGGTTAGATGGATATGACTTTAGGAATAGAACATGTAATGGCAATTTTTCAAAATAGGAATCAGCACAGAAGATAGTTAGGGTGTATCTTGGGCACAGGAAATAATAAAATACATTGACAAGTATTTCAATGGAAGTCAGAGAAGAAGAGAGGAATGCTGAGGAATCCATTCGATAAAGAATACTGTGAGCGCTGCTGCTGGGAACATTTCTGGAGTGTCGCTTTTAAGGTTATCACTTTCGATGTGAGTTACCTCTGGCAACACAGTCAATGAGCCGGGCCTCCAGGGAGAGCGCCGGCAGCAGCAGTGGAAGGAAGCAGTCGGGGGTGCAGACACCTCACTTGCTCTCCAGGGCTAATAAATAACTGAGAGCCCAGACTGACCATAAAGGCATTTATCTGGCCTTATTCTGCCTTGTCCTTCCGCATGTCCTCATTTATCACCAGCTGCAACCACACCACACCAGTGCTTCTCAAATTATTCGTGGTTAAAAAAGGGGTCAGGATTTTAGCCAAATCTATTGTGGACCAATAAAATGCAATGAAAATAAATTAGCAGGAACATGAAAAGTTAAAAATACATATAAAGTACAAATATTTTTATGATTAGAATTTCAAAGTTCCCATACTGTACAACTTCAGTTATAGATTATTCTTGAAAGGACAAAATTACAGAAATGGAGAACAAATCGGTGGTGCCAGGGGTCAAGGAGAGGGCAGCAGCAACAGGAACACGGGTACGGATATAAAAGAGCAACATGTGGAACTTTGTGTGATGGATGATGGGCGTGCTCTGTATTTTGACTATATTTCAATATCCTGGTTGCAATATTCCTCGTAGTTTCACAAGTTATTGGGGGGAATTAAATCAAGTATACATAGGATCTTTCCATATTATGTCTTACAACTTCATGTGAGTCTATATTTATCTCAAATAAAAAGATTATTTTGCATAAATAGACATAAAATACTCTGAAAAATTGCTGCACATGTTTTTAGAGTCTTTGACTCATTGAGTGGTAAAGTATGATGGATAGACCCGGATTCACAGACCACACTGGGAGTAGCACAAACCAGTACATTTTTTTTTGGTTAATGTTTGAGTTCAAAATCGATCGTACATCCTTTCTCTAACTGTTCTTCTGAAAACAGACAATTATTTTTCAGCCTCATTACCCACCTCTTTACCTTAAACCATCCTCAATAGATGAGGGACCTCTGCTTTTCTCTCCTTAGCTTAACTATAACTCCTACTTAGACTCTTACCCCCTAAATCATCTTTGCTTCCCCAAACCCACCTTTCTTTTGCATCCCAGGATGACTGTTTTCATCCCTATAGTTTTTTTCCTAGATTCTACCACTCAAAATTAATATCTCCCATTTCAGTTTTCTGTGTTTTTCTTTATCACCTTTAACAATTTCATGTAAAATAACTCTTTATGCATTTGCCTTTCTCCTCGCTCTCATGAACAGGTATGGAGAACATTACATCCAGGAGTCACACATAACTGTTGGCTGAAATATCCTAAACCAAATAGGAAGAGTTGCCAACATCTAGTTGGTGCCTGAGAAGGTCCCTGTCTGATTGAACAGGTTCCCTAATGTCAGCCTGGGAAGCAGTGGCCGGTGCCTTCAGCTCAGGAGATCTTTTGAATGTGTTTTACTTGACGTGGATTTTTCTTCATAGTTCAGATGAGCCTTATCTAAAGAGAAAACAGAAAATCATCATGCAGGGTCATGGTGGGATTGGAATTTTAGAAACTTAGGGTTTGGGGTGTTAGAACCACTAGTGACTTGACAATAATTGAACATCTTAGTCATCAGAATTCTGGTTGAGACTATTACTCAGGAAAAACATGCCACATTAATCTAGGGCAGCTATAGGAAATAGAATCTGGTAAGGAGAGCAATTGCAGTGAAAAAGCCAAATACTGATTAGGCAGCTTGATTTCCTATTTCCATTAAGTACACATGCATATAATCAATATAATAACTGTAGCGATATAATTAAAAATAGTATCACAGTCATTACTTTAGCAAATGGTTTAGCCACATGTGGTTCAAAAGCTTTTCTATTTCCATAAAATTTATGGAATCCTTTTGCTTATTTATATTTACAGAATATTTAGCAAAAGTAGTAATCTGAAGGGTTAGAGCTTTAGTGGCAAAACAAATATACTTCAACTTGGCTCCATTTTCTGTATTACATTTAACTGAGTTAAGATTTCCATTTCTGTGATTAGTGCACACTGCTAGACTAAAGGCTGTACAAATTGCACTTCATTGTCTACAATAAATTTAGCTCCCCATGAAGATATGTAATTAAACTGGGCAGTGCAATCTGATTATCTGTCAAATATAAATGAGTCACCCTGCTACCTTCAAATACCAGTTCTCTGTGTCTACAATGAATTAAAACACTTCAATCCAGGATGCAAAAGTGTTAATAAAATCTCTGTTCAGTCAGCACGTATTTATTGAATGTCTGCTGTGTGCCAAGTAGTCTTGCATTTGAAGAGCAGTTTTCAGATAAACTTTACAATATTTTATCAACTGATCCTCAGAATAGCTCTCTAATCTACAGAAGCAAAAATATTGGTCTCAATTTACAGATGAGGAAACAGTACTTCAGAGAGGGAAAGTGATTTCATGGGGGTCACATGTTTTTAAACGGTATAGTGCTAATTAACACTTGCATTGTCTGACTCTTCATCGTTTAGTTTTTTCATAGAGCATGCTTTGTTTTCAAGAAAAGATGCTCTGTGCATAATAATGGAGTTCTAGTATCTTTTGCATGATTTTTTTATCATCAAAGTGCTTATAAATTATGGACAATCTATTTTTCAGTCCAAAAGTATTGGCCCTGTGGGAGGCCAGTGAGAGTCATGCATCACAGATCTTTAAAGTTAAATCAATAAAAGTTGCAAACATTTTTTCAGAGAACAGCCAACTTGAACCTATGGCAAATACTTTTTAATGGTAACATCGGTACTGTTCCTCAGTGTTAATTCAAAAGATAATATCTAATGAGATAAATTCTTGAATAGCTGTTAAATGTGTACACATTGCTTTGTAATTAAGCCTTCAAGTGTCCCTCAGACAAGAGTCTTAATTTTCTAGCTAAGGATATACAATCTAATCATAGGTGCCAGGATGAACAGTATCATGTGTTTGCCACCATGCTACTGTCCTTTTATAAGTGTAGTAAAGGTAGATAAACTCCACTGTAATGTAAGCTACTATAGGGCAGAATTTCTGTTTGTTTTGTTCATTGCTGTATTTGTGACACTAGAATAGTACATGGCATACAGTATGCAGTCAATAAGTGTCTGTCAAATGCATACAATACTTTGAACTTAAGTCTATTTTCTTCTTGATTCTTACCTGATTGCATACATGTCTGTGATGATAGAGAGAGTTGTCTCTCACTAGTAATTTGTTTAATATGTGGCTAATGCAACTAAAGCAACATAATGATGATCCCGGGATGCCCAGATAGTTCACATTGTACCTCAGCCACAGTTAGCACCTGCTGTTCCAACAGTCATCTTTAAATACAACAATGAACACCCACCAGTGGTATCGATAGATTGAGAGGATACATTCACAAGTCAGGACTTTCAGATATTCAGAATAATATCACAGTTTCTAGCTTAGTGCTGGACATAGAAAATTTACAATAAGCATTCAGTGAATCTCCACTTTATTTTATGTCTCTACTAGAGGCCCGATGCACGAAATTTGTGCAAGAGTAGGCCTTCCTTCCCCCGGCTGCTGGCACCAGCTTCCCTCTGGCACCCGGGACCCGGGCTTCCCTTGCAGCCCCAGCTTCATCCAGAAGGTTTTCCAGTCTAATTAGCATATTATAGATGAACAGGAACTTGTGTGCATAATATAATGTTATGTAATTCACTAGAAGGTAAAACTAAAACTCCTAATGACTTCGTATGTGTGTTTAATAATATTTAAGGGAACTGTCTCTTTAATATAGTTGTTAAACTAATAGAATTTGGAGATAGAGAAACCGTGGCTCAGAGCTTGACTTTGTCAATCACCAGCTTTCTAAAAATTTTCAAGTTACTCAAGGTTTCTAAGTTTAAATTTCCATTTCTTCATAGTGAGACTAGTAACAGTAACAACTTTATAAGATGATAAGGTGTGGTATTGAGTTATCTGCACTGGGAGGCAGCAAGGAATGTTGGGTCAAGGAAAAGAGGTCAAGTCCAAACTTGCAATATGGCTCAGGTGGTTCTGTTTATATAAATCATATTCCAGTAGGGCCACTTTGTTCTCTTAGGTCTAAACATGATATTGGCTTAAATACGAGTTCCACAATCCATATAAATCTAAAATCCTCTTAAAGGTTTTAAGGATTTTGAAGTGCGGTTGCCATGCCTTTTATTATTTTTTGATCAAATGTTTTTATTGATTACAGTGAGAAAATTAGGCTTTTCCTAAAATTCTACCCACTTCCAAAAATGCATTCTCATACCAGGTTTTTTTTATTTTATTGATTTTTAGGGAGAGAGAGATGTAGAAAGAGAGAGATGTCAATTTGTTGTTCTGCTTAGTTGTGCATTCACTGGTTGCTTCTTGTAAGTGCCCTGATGGAGATGGAACCCACAACTTTGGCGTATCGGGACAATGCTCTAACCAACTGAGCTTCCCAGCCAGCCCTATGCAAGGTATCAATGAAAAGGCTTTACCAAAGATCTTGGAGCCAAAGGAGAGAGATCACAATAAGATAGCAAAACAAAGTCAAATTATATATTGCATCATTATGTTATTACTTTTTAATTTTTATTAAAATATATTTTTATTGATTTCAGAGAGAAAAGGAGTGGGAGAGAGAGATAGAAACATAAATGATGAGAGAGAATAGTTGATCGGCTGCCTCCTGCACCCTCTCCCTCACTGGGGATTGAGCCCACAACCCGGGCATGTTCCCTGACTGGGAATTGAACCGTGACCTCCTCATTCATAGATAGATGCTCAACCACTGAACAACACTGGCCAGGCTGTTGTTTCTTTTTTAACTTAATTTTTATTTTTTTAAATTCTCACTGGAGGATATGTTTTTACTGATTTTAGAAAGAGAGGAAGGGAGAGGGAAACATCAATGTGAGAGAGAAACATCCATCAGTTGTTTACTGCACACATCCTTGCCAGGCATGGAACTCACAACCTGGATATGTGCCCTGACTGGGAATCTAACCCGCAACCTTTCTGTGTATGGATGATGCTTCAGCCAACTGAGCCTTCTGGCAAGGGCTTTACTTTTTTATTTTTATACCAGAGGCCTGGTACATGGAATATGTGGACTCAGCGGGGAGGGTCCCTCAGCCCAGCCTTATTGTACAAATGTTACAATAATGTAACATCATTACACTGAGAACTAATTGCTAATGCCTCATCATGAAAAGAACCAGCTGTCTCTTATTTGCTTATTTATTGCTACTACTGCAATTATACTTACTCTAGCTACCACTACTAATTGAGCATGTGACATACCTACTGTACTCTTACCCTGGACCTGTCTTCCAGACCGAAGTTGATTCCTACTACTCATGATTACTTTTCCCCTTGGATTGACAGGAATAAATTTTAAATATGTGCATGGTGTGTGTGTGTGTGTGTGTGTGTGTGTGTGTGTGTGTGTGTGTATGTCTCTTTTGAGGTCTCCTCAAATATCCTCATGATGCTGTGTATATTTCCCATGATCCAACCTTTTTAAAGGCACTCTTTACTATCTATAAATGTCCCTTGTCCTTTGAACATTCCTGACTTCATGACCAATTGCCATGTTCTTCTGATTTTGGTATCATATTCCAACTTTCTGGAAAATCTGTACATTCTTTGAAGACTTTACCATGTTTCTACTGTTGCCCTCTTCCTGATTTCCCAGGAGCACCTTCCATGTGAATATCACATTTATCAATCTGATCCTTTGGTTAGAAAAATATGTTTTTTGTTTTTCCATCAAGCTCTACAGATTTTTAAAAATCATGAATGAAAACAATTCAATCCTCCTAATCTAGTTATTCATGAACTCATTGGGACAATCAATTGATTAATCTTCAATCTTTAACTATCCATTATCAATTCTCTAACTTTAGTTTCCTCCTTACAGCATAGTTTTCATGACTTTATTTGTAGTTACTCTCTTATAAAAAATTTAACTTAAACTTTTTTTTATTTTCCCTTAGAATCCACATGATTAAACACTAACATTGGAATAAGTTAGGATAGGCTATGACTGTTTTACTATTGTATTACTTAAGGTAGAACAAGTGGTGTTTGGAAACCACATCTCAGTGGTGTATCATAATTACAACTTATTATTTCCATCTCTGTCCAATTCAGTCAGCTGAAGGAAGGAAAGGGGGGAACTTTTTGCAGTCATTTGGGGATTTATCAAACTCCTTCCATTCTGATTGCTATGAGCATATGTGGAAAAGGCTTATCTTTTCTTCACTGCTTTGGACCCAAAATAATATATCTCATCTTCACACATTTAATCTGTGGAAACTAGTTTCATGGCCCCAACTTGATTTCAAATTAAAAGAACTTCAGGATATGTACTTCTATTACCATTTAATAAAAAAACACTAATGGTTACAAAGGTTGTCTACCTTGCTTTAAGTCACACAGCTAGTAAATAGGGCTGACATATGAAGCTAGACTTTGTGGCAGCAGGGCCTTCACTTCTAAATAATAAGTTATATACATTTTGTATAACTATAGAGCATACTCATATGATATAATCTATATGTGTATTCTGTAAAGGGAAAATTTGACTGACTTTCTCTATGCACTTAGCTTAATCTTAATTGTAAAATTCAGAGGATGCTCAGACCATAGATATCCAAAGTAAATTTGGAATATAAGAATGATTGTAAGATTTATTGAAATTCCATAAATTAATTCTCATTAAGGCAAGTATACATTTATTATAGATTTTAGAGATTATATATTTTTTGATATTAATCATCAAGTGGCCCTCATAAGAGCCCCTCCTGATCTTGCCCGTGACTAATTTATCTATCCTGCCTACCTAACATTGTTTTTGTTGCTGTTGTTTGGTTCCCTCACCTGTATTATTCATCCCAGATAATTGTCTGTCTCTGCTACCTAAAAATTCTGTAAAGACTTCCCAGGAGTTCAGAGTTCCTATGGGAAAGAAAAGTGTTTAATATCTCTCCAGTGGAAAAAGAGTTCATGTTTAGACTTAAAAACTAAAATAAATTCTGCTATTTATATCATGCCATTTAGCATATCCATATGGTAGATTGTTACAGTAATAGTCTACACCCAGCTGGTGTTTCTCAGTGGTTAGCATTGATCTATGAACCAGGAGGTCACTGTTCTACGCCCTGTCAGGGCACAAGCTCAGGTTTTGGGCTCAATCCCCAGTGGGGGGCATGCAGGATGCAGTAGATCAATGATTCTCTCTCATCATTGATGTTTCTATCTCTCTCTCCCTCCCTCTTCCTCTCTGAAGTCAATAAAATATATATATATATATATATTTTAAATAGTCTCTAATTTTTTTCTTACTTCCCTGCATTTCTCCTTGGTAAAGTCTACCCTCATTCATTTATTTCGTAGAGTTCTGGAGGCTAGGGAGTCCAAGGTCAAGACACCAGTAGATTTGCTGTGTGATGAGGAACTGCTTCCTGGTTCATTGACAGACATTTGTGTCCTGATTTGTCAGAAGGGGCAGGCCAAGGAGCTCTCTTAGCTTTCTTTTATAAGAGCACTAATCTCTTTTATGAGGGCTGCATTTTTATCACATAATCACCTCCCAAAGTACCACTTCCAAATACCATGATATTAATGATTAAGTTTCAATATATGAATTTTGGAAGAGCATGAACATTTAATATATAGCATTTTTTTAGTCCTGGTATAGGTTCGTTCTTATTTATCTTGTCTTGATAACTGTGTCTTGCTTTGGCTAATGAAAAAAGGTAAACTATGCCCTGATCGGTTTGGCTCAGTGGATAGAGCGTTGGCCTACGGACTAAAGGGTCCCAGGTTCGATTCCAGTCAAGGGCATGTACCTTGGTTGCGGACACATCCCCAGTGGGGGGTATGCAGGGGGCAGCTGATCGATGTTTCTCTCTCATTGATGTTTTTAACTCTCTATCCCTCTTCGTTCCTCTCTATAAAAAATCAATAAATATATTTAAAAAGAAAAAGAAAAAAGGTAAACTATAAAAAGAGGCATAGAGACTTGAAAAATGTTTGTATGTCAGGGTTTGATTTGTCTTGTTGCTCTTGTTACTTTAAGTTGCCCATGAGCAAGCCTAGGGTAGCCTGCAGGATGGTGCATGGCCCAGTTTCTCCTGTCCCTGCAGCTAATCATCAAACAGAGAAGCAGAGCCAGTTTGTTGGGTGGCTGTTGGTGACAAGTACAAAGGTGAGCTCAAGAGAGACTAAGAAAAGCACTGCTCATCTAAGCCTCACCCATTTGGTGAGCCCCATAAATTTTTGAGCTAAATAAGTGATGGTGTTTTAAGCCATTAAGTTCTGGTGTCTTGTTACACAGTAAAAGCTAACTGATGTAGGCATTATCTCAGCTACACTCACTACAGAGTTTGCTACTGAACTACTATTGATTGGCCCTAAAGTATGTGAATTACACTACTACATTTCAAGTTAGTAATATTCATTTTTATAGGCATCATAGCTGGAAGAGCAATAGTATTTAGACAAGAAGAAATAAACACACACACACACACACACACACACACACACACTTAAATTGAATGCTCAGTCAGTGCCAAACACAGTATTATGTAACTCTATCCATATTATTAAATGAACGTGTTTAAGATAATTCAAATACCAGCAGAAGTTCAAACATCAATTATCTTGGTATGTGATAAAAGTGCATCTACCTCCTTGGTTCTTAATTAAGGGACTTACCACCAGCTGCTCATAATAAAGGGCTTATACAGGAGATATATGTCTAGATTCATAAGCAGAGAAGGAAAAGCTAGACGTTGCAATCATAATTATTAGAAAAATTATAGACTTACTATTTTTTGGTGCTTAAATTTTCCTGACGTGCAAGTATTGTACCAAAGGGTATTTAAGCATTTCTTTGGATTTTAAACACAAGACTATGTGATAAGTGAATACAACCCAATAATAACTTCAAAGGTAATAATTCTCTTTTGACGAGTTCTATAACTTGTATGAAATTAGAACCTGATTATTTAATGAATTATGTGCAGCATGATGGATAGAAATGCTTCTCACCCACTTCCTATGCACTAGGAAATAGTCTTACAATGGACTAAAATTTCATAAATCCACTGATATTCTAAATCCACTTAAAGTCATTCACACCATAGGAAGTTTCTCTTTTATTCATTATCCTATTGTGGGAGGTTTTTCAACTATTTGTCAGACAGGACTCTAAGCAGAAGGGGTAGCAACTAAAATAGACAAGTTGTTAGTGGTATTCATAAATAAACTGAATAATGAATCTCTATAGATTAGAATAATCTTAGAACACTGAAAACATGTCATGCTTTCTGATATTTTGATAATATTTTCTCTCTTTTTAAAGTGTAACATATTACACTTTAAGTAAAATATTCCCATTATAAAACAATTGATACCTATTTTATTAAATGCCCATAATGTATAACTTTAAAAGAGTAAATTGTGCCATATTTAATTATTTTATTTTGTTGAATTAGAATATGAGGTTATACAGCAGTTAAAAATGGAGAGGATAAAATTAATTGATAATTAATGTAAAAAATTGAACCTTTCACAAATGTTAATAGAGAATGAGAATAACTTACTTCCAAATTTATAAAATTAGATTTGTTAATGTACCACAAAGTATGAGAGAGTTTTTTGTCTATTAGCATGAACCAAAGATTATCCTTTTAAAATCTATGCAAAATATAAAACAATGTTAAACATTACATTTTAGCAAGTAGATAAGATGTTTTAAGTTACCTAGCATATGAATACAAAAAATTACTTGGAGGCAGGTATAATTTTACATGGCTTCTATAGCCCTGATTTTTTTTTTAAAACTTCTTAAGCTATTTACATTTTTTTTCAAGATTCAATTTTTTCTCCAGAAAGTATATTGTATAAACAGAATTATCTCACTTTCATTATATTACCTATGCTCTAGAAAGTTGCAAATTTGTCAGCCACAAATTTTTAATCTGGTAAATTATTGCTTGCTGATATTTCTGTAATGAAATATATTTTTCATGTGTTGAGTTTAAGCAAAGTGTTGGGACCACACTCCAAAATATTTATCCTTTTACTGATGCAAGACTATTAAAAGATTTTAGCAATTATAAAAAATGTTTAGCCCTATACAAAATTTTACAAAACTTTTGTATGACAAACCTATATAGCTGTTCATCTAAAAATATAAAAGTATCAAGCTTTAAACCAGTGATGGCGAAACTTTTGAGCTTGGCACGTCAGCATTTTAAAAAACCCTAACTTAACTCTGGTGCCGTGTCACATATAGAAGTTTTTTGATATTTGCAACCATAGTAAAACAAAGACCTATATTTTTGATATTTATTTTATATATTTAAATGCCATTTAACAAAGAAAAATCAACCAAATAATGAGTTCGCGTGTCACCTCTGACACGCGTGTCATAGGTTCGCCATCACTGCTTTAAACAGTTATCTTACAGGAATTTAGGTAATAGCTGGTGAATTTTCTGCTATAGCATGAAAAAACACTCAGCAGTTAAAATTGAAGTGTGCGAAAAAAATTGAAGAGAAAACATTAAAGAATACTGAAGAAGAGGGAAAAAGTTCAGGGGAGAGGAGAAGGAAAAGAAAGAATAGAGTCAGGGAGATGTCAAGTAAGGAAAGATATAATGGCCAAGGGAATTTTTACCTCTTCTCAAGATATACAGTCGAATAAAAGTAAGGGCTAAAAGCTGCTTGGGCTTAACAGAAAAAATAAAAATCAGACAGGATGGAGTATAAGGCTAGCAATCACTTTAAGGGACAGTTATGACTCAGCCTGGCATTGGCTAGAGAAGAATTATCACTATTAATCCTGAAGCAACAGTGGGTTAGGGTTAATGGATTCTCAGACTTTCTATAGCATTATTATTTAACTTCTTTATAATAAATATGATTGAAATGTTAAATGTGTATAGAATTGAAGTTCAAGTGGTGGCAGAGACAGAGATCTAGTGCCCTAAAATAGATGAATCAATGAATAATTAGGCTATATCCTTACTGGAAGGAGTGCCAGAAATATGAATTGAGTGGCAGTGGTAGTATTCTTCAACATTTCTTTTTTTAGCATTTATTCTTCAAAAAGACATAAACAATCTATAAGGTATAGAGTTAAAATGGTTATAAAAATGCTCAAGGAACTTAGTGAGAACTTCAACAACATTAATAAGGACAGAAGCCATAAGTTAAAAATAATGTCAGAAATGAAGAATGCAATATCCGAAATGAGGAATACACTACAAGGTTATTTGAAGTAGAGGATTGAATCATTGATTTGAAAGAAAATGTAGCAGAAAACAATCAAAGCAGCAAGAAGAAAAAATAATTTTAAAAAATGAAGATAGTTTCAGGAACTTTTGACACAACATAAAGTACCAACATCCTCATCATAGGGCTACCAGAAGGAGAAGAGAAAAAGCAAAGGATCAAGAGCCTATTAGAAGAAATAGTGACCCCAAATTTTGCTAGCCTGGTGTAGGAAAAAGATACACATCCAGGAAGCACAGAGAGTGCCAAATAAGTTGTACAAAAATAGGCCCTCACCAAGACACATCAAAATTAAAATGGCAAAGGACAAAAACAAAGAGAGAATATTAAAAGCAGTAAGATAAAGACATTTAGTTGCCTATAAGGAAGCTCCCATAATACTGTCAGTTGTTTTCTCAACAGAAACATTTCAGACCAGAAGGGATTGACATGAAATATTCAAAGCGATAAATAGCAAGGACCTATGACCAGAACTTCTTTACAGAGACTGGCTATCATTTAAAATAAGAAGAAATAAAGTGTTTTCTAGACAACAAAAAACTAAAGGAGTTTATTACCACGAAACCAGAGTAGACCTGGCATGTGAGTGGTCTACCAGCCATAATTGCTCATACCCAAATTGCCCATTGCCCAAGAAAAATAAATCTTTCTTTTGTTAAATAACTGTTTTATTCAGCCAGAGACAATCACAGCTGATATTTAATGTTCTTATTCAAAGTCATTTATGGTTATGAAGATTTAATCCAAATATTGAGGCATGGTATTAAAATAATAATCTATAAAATTAAAAGAAGCTACTAAAATAGAAGAACAATCTGGCCACTATTCTCAGAATGAAAGTTATGCCTTTCATCACAGTTTTCAAAAGTTTTTCTGCCTAAACTGGAAACAGTCTATGTTTTGTTTCAGGCTCACTGGGCAAGATAAATAAGTAGATGAATTTTTTAAAAGATAGTAGTCCTAAATATTGACTGTTAAAACTTTGTTAGATGGGAATTATACTGAATTTCTCTTTTCAAACAGCTCAGCACAGAATAAGCTCTAAAAATCTTTGCCATGAGCAGGGGCTTCAGATCTCTCTTGCTGGTTGCAAGGCCTTCTTTAACTCCCTAACGCCATAGATACTTAATTTACACTGGAGTCAGGATCTTAGGAGACAAACTCATCCACTGAGGAATGCCCTGCTGCTTCTACTACAACATAAATAAAATGACCATTTTCTCACCATGTAGGGTCTTATGAACCTGAATTAAGTATATATAAAGAAGTATAATGTACTTAGAGAAATTTTTGTTGGGTTATTTCTAAAACTCTTTTGGTTTGCTTAGAGGTTAAGGTGAAATCTGTGACTTTGACAATTACATAAATTCTACCGTGCTCAGATGATGCAGAACATGGTTTAAAGCCGTTTTCCAAAGGCTTTAGTTACTTTAAAATGAACAGAGCCTTTACTTCACAGCATGACTTCCTTATTCGAGAATAAAATAGAACTTGCAGAGCAGCAATAAAAATGATACCAAATAAAAGCTTGTGCTTTGTTGAGTGGGGTAAGAGCCCAGAGCAATATTTTAATTCAAGCAGAAAAGCCAAAGTTTCACATTATTGGTCCAACACACCACTTCATGCTCAAAGAGACACATCTCTCCTGTGATGAATATATGCATAGCAAAGAAGCATTTCTCATGCCCTTAGCCTTAGAGAAGAATTTTTTTTAAGATAGTGAGACTTTGAACATATATAGACTCTCTACTAAAAGATAAAAAGACATATAGATTTGAAAAGATAAATTCTACAAACACCAAAATGATATTCTTTTTAGTCATCGATAAATAAAATAAAGGGGGCTCAGATACTAGTTTTTAAGTCTCTTCATAGGCTTAAACTCACAGGCTTCTACTGTTTCTGTTATATTATTGGGGGGAGCAGTTTGTTTACTTGCAGATATTTATTTCTTGAATATTGACGATGAATTTGCTGCCAGACTGGTAGATTTTAATACAGGGGCATTAAAAAATGTCACTGGTAGGGAGACTCCAGCTTTAAATAATTATCTATGATGCAAGGGAAAAATTAAAGGGAGGAGAAAAAGTTTAGGAATTAATCATTTGCTGTATGGAGCATTGCAATTCAAATATTAGAATAAATTTATAGTATGAATTTATTCTTAAAAGTAAGAAAACTATTGAAGTCTAAAACTAGTATAGCTCAGTAAAAGCTTTTGTTGCCTATGTTTTTGCACCATATCTATGAAATCATTGATAAGACTAATGTCATGAAGATTTTTCCCTATGCTTTCCTCTGGTACTTTTAGTTTCAAGTATTACACGTATATATTTAATTATTTAACCCAGCCCTAACCAGTTTGGATCAGTGAATAGAGCATCGGCCTGTAGAGTGGAGAGTCCCAGGTTTGATTCCAGTCAAGGGCATGTAGTTGTGGGCACATCCCCAGTATGGGGTGTGCAGGAGGCAGCTGATTGATGTTTCTCTCCCATTGATGTTTCTAACTCTCTATCCTCTCCCTTCCTCTCTGTAAAAAATCAATAAAATATATTTTAAAAAAATAGTAATTATTATTTAATCCATCTTGTCAGGATACCTATTATAAAAACAAAATAAAAACAAATAAAAAAAATGAGTGTTGGTGAGCAGGTGGGGGAATTGGAATTATTGTTACT
Source organism: Myotis lucifugus (assembly GCF_000147115.1). Taxonomy (NCBI): domain Eukaryota; kingdom Metazoa; phylum Chordata; class Mammalia; order Chiroptera; family Vespertilionidae; genus Myotis; species Myotis lucifugus. Next base: position 3,814,580 of record NW_005871072.1, read on the forward strand.
TTTTAAGGTTACTCTTCCAAACTAAAATAGTCTCAGAACAGTGAATGTGCAATTAATATGTCAATGTTAGTGTGGATAGCTGTGCCCACAACTATGGGTCTAGGATATATTTTTGCTAGGGCTGGGTTTTGTAATTTTTCTTTTAATTCTGAATTTTTATTCTATCCCAAATAATGAAAGCTGAGCTGTGGAGAGTGGCTACAGAGTTCGGACAGGATCAAGCCTTGGACTGACTTGTGGCAAAGCCACATACAAGTCCTAATTTGGGGGGCAAAGCCCTCCCAGCATAATTATAGCCAAAAGGCTATGGTTGTAAGCTTGACCTTATAGTCTGACCCTGCAGTCCTAGGTAGCTAAGGGATGTGGGCTGTAGGGGGTGCAGCAAGTGCTACCAAAACAAAGCTTGATAGACTTCAGTGAATGACAACAACAGGAAAGAAGCAGATTTGAAATTCGTAAGAACATTGTAAACATCTTGCCCTTGTTTTGCTTTGTGTGATCTGGCTATAACATAAAGCTTCTGCTTACAGGCTGTATCACTGTTTCTTCATCCAGGAACAGTGATCCACCTGGTCCCAACTGTATTCTCTCGTCTGTCTTCTTTAATCCTTCACTGCCCCTCCTCAGGTTCACCCCTGGCCATGCTGGACATGGTTCACTGAGCAATTTAGGTAGAATGAAGAGACTATGAATAGTCACAGGTTAAGTTAGGCAAACTATAGTAAGTATTATATGATATTAATATACATTTTGTGTCTGTGTGTGTTTATATGTTTTTCTCAATATGTAAGCTCATTAAATTAAGGAATTTCAATATATATTAATATAAGTATAGAAATATAGAGAACTAAGAATGAATAGTTGGCAAAGAGATTGTAAATATGCAAAATAGAAATTATATAGGTAAGAAAAATGAGGATATGAGAATAGAGAACAGGAATAAAATATAAAATTGCTGTTCATTTAAAAATTTTGAGCATGGAAATTAAGTTTTTACCATATATAGTTCAAGCATGTAGTTATAAGGAAAATAATGGCAATAAAGACTTTAAAAGGTTTCCACCTTCCTCATTTTTCATGTTATGATTATTTTCAAATTTTTACTGTTGCTGACACCTCAAACCTTTTATTCTCCAAATTTAAGTATTTTCTACCATCTTTCAGTTGTTTTATCACTAATAATTCATTTCGAATGTAAGCATTTCTGCCGTTCTTTTTTCATAAAATTTGTAATATTTTGTCTTTAATTTCCATCTCTCTCATCTATTTAGTTATTTATTTTACTTACTTATTCTCTCCATAATTGCCTGACAGAGAAAGTAGATCTGTCATTATTTGTCATGTGGATTAATGTTAAATGATAAACACAAATAGCCTTCTACTTCTTTCAGTAGGTCTTATTGAACTGTTTTATTTTTAACAACCCGACAATAGGTTTAAAATAATCTTAATGTTAGAGCTGCTCTTTGACACTATCATAGATCACATTTCTCTGAAAGAACTTACATTTCACCTATTTTAATCTCATCCTTCTCTGTCATCCTTGAATGAGCCTTCATTCTACCAGTTTTATGAGATGATAATTTTTATCCTTATTTAACCTATGAGAAGAGAGAAGATTAGAGAGTTTCAATGCTTGTCACAGAAATTGTGCATCTTAAAACCAGACTTCAAATCCAGGTGAGCCAACCACACAGCTTCACAATAACAAATTACTAATAAAGACAATAAATGAAAAAGAGAGAAATTTGCTTTATAGGGCTCTGCCCCGAGGCAAGGAATCAGGAAACATATGCCTAAAAAACAAAATGAAACACAAAATAGGACACTTCTAATTCAGACAGCAGTGACAACCACCTTTTGCTACAAAAAACCTAGAATTTTCTGGACAAAATATGACAAGGAACTAATAAATCCAGCCAAGTGTAGAAGAAATAGAAGCAAAAAGAAAACTGAAAGCTAAAGAATAAATTTCCCAGCCCTGGCCAGTTTTCTCAGTGGTTAGAGCATCAGGTCACAGTTTTGATTCCCAGTCAAGTACATGTACCTCAGCTGCAGGTTCAATCCCCAGCCCCAGACAGGGTGTGTCAGGGAGACAACCAATTGATGTGTCTCTGTCATCTCTCTCTCTCTCTCTCTCTCTCTCTCTCTCTCTCTATATATATATATATATATATATATATATATATATATATAGTCCACATCCCTTAACTACCTAGGACTTCAGGGTCAGACTATAAGGTCAAATGGAAAATATTATATATATATATATATATATATATATATATATATATATCTTTCTCTATCTCTTCCACTTCCCTCACCTCCATTCTCTCTAAATAAAAAAGTCAATGGAAAAAAAATATCCTTGGGTGAGGATAAAAAAGGCACATTTACCCAATCAAATGGCACATTTACCCCTTTGTAGGGAGAAATAGAAACAAGCAGAAATAAATTGCTAGGTGATTGGATTTATTTTTTATTTTTATAAATTTCAGTTTTGATATAAGCTAAATTTATGGAAAAGTTTCAAATAAGTAAATATTTTCCAATTGTTAACATTTTGGTTTATTTGATTTATCATTTTCTATTTCTCTATATATGCATATGTAAATGTAAAATATATACACAATGTATGTTTTTTCTGGAGCATTTGAGAATAGATTGCAGTTTTCAGGACCCTTTATCTTTAAATATTTTAGTGTGAATTCTTAGAAACAGGAATATTCTCTTTTATAACCACAGTATAACTATCAAAATCAGAAAAATTAGCACTGATGACATTGATAACATTATAGCCCAAACCTAAACTTTGCCAGTTATCCTAATAATGCCCATAATAGAAATTTCTCCCTGAAAAAGGAACCAATTAAATATTATGTATTAAGTTCTAATATCTTTCTAGACTTCTTTAATCTGGAATGCTTATTTATCCATTTTTATTATTTTATAATCTTGACATTTTTAAGAGTGCTGGCAGGTTCCTTTGTAGTCTATCCCTTAGTTTAGGTGTGTCTGAAGTTTTATTTTTATTATATTTGGTTTATACATTTCTAAACAATTTTTGGCAAAAATATCACAGATGTGAATTGATCTTCTCAATTAACAGGAAGCATGTGATGTCAGTTTCCCTAATTATTGGTGATATTAAATTAATCACTTGAGTTTGGGAAAACAATACTGTTCCACTGTAAAGTTACCAATATTTCTTTATAATTTGTGGGGAGATACTTTTAAGATTCTGTAAAGTCTTGTTCACCAAATTATCACTATTTTTAGCATTCATTTATTGATGATTTTAGTTAATCAGTTATGCCTATGTTGGTGAAAAATAATATTTTTAGATTCCATCATTTCTTCTATTTTTATTAGTTGGAATTTCACTGTAAGGAGAAGGTCTCACTTCTACCTAATTTATGTGTGTATGTATGAATGCATTTTATTATTGATTGATTCAGTTTCAATATCCTCTCAGGATTAGGGCATGAGGCCTTAGAGATTGTGCAAAAGTTTGGCCTTGGAACTGAATAACCCTGTATATATTTGAGACTCTACAAGCACTAAATATTTAACTTAAGGGAAACCAGCAAATCTGAACAGCAGCCAAGGAAGACACTGTAATAAGTAATAAGAATTAAAAATACATGCTTGGTCCGGCCAGTGTGGCTCAGTGGTTGAGCATCAACCTGTGAACCAGGAGGTCAGGGTTTGATTCCTGGTCAGGGCATAGCAGTATATGCCTGGGTTAAGCTCAATCCCCAGTGTGGGACATGCAGGAGGCAGCCAATCAATGATTCTCATAATTGATGTTTCTAGCTCTCTCTCCTTCTCCCTTCCTCTCTGAAATCAATATTCTTTTAAAACTGCATGCTTGGACCAACTACAGATTTTTGGTTTGAGTTTATATAATCTGCATGGTGCAGAAATAACCAAGTTTCAGAAGTTACATATAATTGTTACTATTATAATAAAATCCTGGATTTCATGATAGAAGGTAAAAATTATGGCAGATGAGTATTCCTAAAGGAACACAATTGAAATTTCAAAAATATAACAGTAAACAAATATAGTGGAGTCAGAAAATATAGCCAAACAAAAATAATAATAAATTACAAGAACTCCTTATAGAAAATAAATGTTTATAATAACTAAATAAATAAAAGGAAGGATGAAGACAATGAGCAACGCAGTTAATACTATGAAAAATATAAAGAAAATGAAAAAGAGTTTCAAGTATGAAAAACAGAGCCACATGGAATAAATAGGCAAACAACAGATTAGAAAACATATTGGTCACCTAGAAAGGAACTAGAAGTTGGATTAGAGCACAGATTTAATAATAATATTCAAATGTGAGAGTCTAGAAGGACTCTGATGAAGTTCAACATTGTCAACTTTTAAGCCAGTATAAGAAAAAAAGAAAAGAAAAATGGAGAAACGTACAACAGTTTATACTTAAGAGGAGAGTGAGAAAGACAGGCAAAAGATAATGCAAAATTTCCTATTCAATAAACTTTTATCTAGCAGAGGTTATGTACTGGATAACGTTGAAAGTCCATGAGTGAAATAAATAACACCCATAACTTCAAATGGCATCCAATATAATGTAAGGGATTTTTTTTGAGGTCTACAGAATAACTCCTATAACTTAGATATAAACTAAAAGCTTCTGTAGCCCAGTGGGAAAATAGATTCTTCTTAGATGTGGGACATAGAAATGCTTCCTGAACAAGGTATATTTGAGTTAGCTCAATCTAATAAAGTGTTGCTCTTTTCAACTTGCTTTTACATATTGTAATCTCACCTAAAAATTACAAAACATCGTAGGTTAATCATAAGAGGCATGGCTTTCCTCATGTTACAATTGGAGAAATATGGCCAATAAAATGGTGGAATTAATTCTTCAGACTCCAGTTTGCTTGACTGCTAGTACTGTAAATATTTTCCAGTCTCTGCTATTATACTTTAAGGACAATCAAAGGTACAGAGTGCAAAAAATGAAGTAGATCCCTTTAGGAAGAAATGAAAAATTAAAGAGGAAAAAGACAATAAGAAGAAGACAAGTAAAGGTAGAAATATATACTACTGGGCCTAGAGTTTGGAAAGAAAACCAATGAAGAACTCTGGGAGGGGAGGTGGGATTATAGCCTTCCATGGCATACTAAAATTGACCCTTATACTGTGGAATGTCTGAAGATTTCTGGAAACACTTATACAATGGCTTTCTTTTCTTTCAAATCTATCCCCAAATCAATATTATATATTATAATCTATAATAATAAAAGTGTAATATGCAAATCAACTCAATGACCAAACAGCAGAATGACCATTTGGACGACCTTCCAGACTATCACGCTATGACATGCATTGGCGCCAGGCCAGCCAAGGTGGGTGCCATACCATTGGTCAGAGGGCTCGGCCATTGCCCCATGATCACCCCGCAGAGGAAGGCCCAGGGCGATCGACTGGTTGGAGGGGGGGCTCTGTGGAACTGGGGAACCCGGGCTGTGTGGCAGCTGACATGGGCAGCACTGGGCCAAGGCAGGTGGGGGCAAGGGCTGGGCTGGAGCTGTGAGAGCCAGGGGTGTGAAGCCAGTAGCCAGGGAAAGGAAGGCCTAACCTTGTATGAATTTGTGCATCAGGCCTCTAGTGTAATATAATAATGATATGATGTGATATAAATTATCTGTATATTTTTTACACACAGACACAAACTTGCAATGATTATGTGCAGAAATAATGCAAACAACCATGAATGGCCTACAGTTGATATTGAGATACTTATATTGATTATCTTGCAGTTTTAATGGTTTATCAAAATAATCTATTAATAAAGGGAAATAAATATAAATGCAACATTACTGAAATAAAACAAAACATTGCAGATAATTAATCCTTTGCCTGTTTTTAGAATGCTTGTTTCATCTACTTAATAAAATGATTTTCAGTGAGTTTTAAAATAGATTATTTAAGTTTGTGGTGAGAACATCTCATCATTTACATGATTGCACCTTCAGTATACAGATTGATTAATACTATTCAAGCCTGGGCAGTGTCATTAAATTAAAAAAATCACCTTTTGAAAATTATATCTTCTAGATTACTTGGGGTTAGAAGAACATTCTCTATTCAAGAAGTAAAGTTAAAGATAAATTAATCATGTATTGATAAAAATAGACTTTCAATAAAAAAATAAAATGTCCCCTTACAAATGTTGCATTATTCCCCTTGGCTAAACACCAAATTTATTCTATTCTTCACACTATAGCTACAGTCACTCTGATAAAAGCCAGAAAAAAATTCAATGAAAATCTATAGTGTCACATACAAAAAGTAAAACACTGTGCATGATAAGATTAGTCTTTGCTATGTGATGGACTTGAAGGAGCTATAATTGAAATATCCTGAAAAAGAATTGCATTTTAATTTGCAATTGCTGTGGCAGACACACTGGCTGGCAGAGGTGGAATATCAGTATTAAAGAACTCACAAAAAGGGAAGATCCCAAGTGATCCAAGAAAAGAAGCTGCTGAAGTGAGCCAAATACTTTATATGGTAAATTGAAAATCATGGCAATTATTTTCCTACATATTCCCAGGCTTCTGCTATAAAACTGGGAAAAGGAAACCCAAATGGAAAAATAACAATGTTTTCTTATTTTTCATGACACTATTAATAATTTTAAAACCTACAACCTAACCTATAATATAAGCATGATAAGTGTTAATTAATTTGAAATATGAGTTAAATATTGTCCAAGCAATGACTTTGTTCAATACTTACTACTGAGCAGGTACCAAACGGCATATAATGTGAATCAATCCTTCTGCCAAAGCCTTTTTATCTATTGAAATCCAAGACGGAATAAATACATTAATGGTTAACAGCACTGCAAATGTTAAAATGATAGAGATGGTTAATATATGTCATTGTTGCTTTGTCCAGCTCCAATGTGATCTCTTTTGAAATCTGTGTGTCTATCCTTCATCTTTGAGAGCCTGTTCCTACTGTCTGACCTCTACTGTCTTTGGAAGATTATGTGCTATTAAAGCTACAGGATGCAGACAAGCCTAGACTCCACCCTGCCTCTCCTCGCACTCCCCACCCCCAAGAGTGGCTACAGAAACCCATCTCGCTTGTCTGGAGGTGGGATACACTCTGCTGCATATTTTGCATGGCAGCCCTCCCCGGGGGATCCCAGTGAAACTAGGTTTTGATCTCAAATGACACCTTTGCTTGACTTCTTCCATTTGCCTAGAAATTCTAAAATCCTAAACTAGTCTAAAAGTAATTCTGAGATATTGTCATTAGCAAATTATTAATTAAAAATAAGTAAAAATATATGTTCGTGTCTTGGAAGAGACATCATTGTGGATTGAAATAGGCTAGTTTTCCTAATGGAAGAAGTCTTTGGTGCTTGAAAAAAAGAATAGGGTTTGGACAGGAAGATAAAATGAGCTTTTTGGCACAGGAAGCAACATAAGAAAGTCTTTAATACAGTGTTCAAATTTTTTCAGGGTGAGGAAAGCAATTCTGCCAAAGTGAAAGTCTGGTGATGATTTTCCTATAAATCCATTATGGAGGCCCATAAAAAAATAATTTTTCCTTACAGAGAACAGTAGTACATAACCTAAAATGTGCTCTCTAGGATTGGAGGAATTATGTGATGTTTAGGAATAAAGGGGAGATATAATTACAGTGGTGTCCTGAGATTCATCTAGTTGTAGTGTCCTATATGAAGGACAGAGACACCAGACACACAGAATAATTTGGAGCCCAGTGCAGATGTACAAACGTGAGGTAACCAGTAGATCTAAATATAGAAGTTGAGGGAGAGCACTAGTAGAAATGAAAATGAAAGGTAGCTAGAATGACTGCTGCTCTAAAAAGTTATTTAGAATCACTTACAAGGTTCTATGATTGACTAGATGAGGGATTGGTGTGAACAAATATTAAAAATACCTGGAGAGTAAACATGAAGCCATGTTTGCCATGTTTGATTCTTAGAGAAAATTCATAGCACTATCATGAGAAATGGGCACGTATGAAGTAAGTGTTCTAGTGGAAAGAACACAGAACGAGATGCAGGTGTCATGCATTTTAGTGCTATGTCTGTATCCAAACCTTCCAATAATTTTAGTAAATCATAAAATGTTTTTGGCTTTAAAAATCTACCCTCAGGTAATTGTGATGGCCATACTAGTCGTCAATTTATCTTCTGCTTTTATGATATCAGAAAGAATATTAATAATGTTAACTTAAAATTATTTCTTTAGAGAGGATGTTAGGATATATATGTAGCATTAGAAGGAAGTTGCAAGAAATGTGGAAGTGATCCTGAAAAGGTTTGATTAGGACAAGAGATTTATATAATTTATATAATATTAATTCATGCTCATGAGGCACTTTCCAATTCCATTGCTCTTTTTATCCCAACATTTGGAATAGAATTGGACACATGGTGGGTATGTTTTTGCCACAACTGGGAGATTGTTACTGGAATGTAGTGGGTAGAGGCCAGGATGCTGCTAAACATCCCACAAACTACCCAATGGCCTGCACAACAAGAAACTGTCTACATCAAAATGTCCATAGTGCTTAGGCTGAGAGACACTGGGCTATTGGCTTCATCCTGGAGTTATTGTGCATAGACAGACCAAACCAATTTGAGTTTCAGATTGGCTTCCTAGTCTTTCTTGCATTACATATCTTCTAATTCTCTACTTGATCTAATATTATTATTTTTCAAACATATTTGTACTGATTTCAGAGAGAAAGGAAGAGGAAGAGAGAGAGAAACATCAATGATGAGAGAGAATCATTGATTGACTGCCTCCTGCCCACCCCCCACTGGGGATCGAGCTGGCAACCTGGGCATGTGCCCTGACTGAGAATTGAACCATGACCTCCTGGTTCATAGGCTGACACTCAACCTCTGAGCCATGCCAGCTGGGCAACTTGATCTTATTTTTAAAGTTGTGCATCACTATTCACGACACACCTAAGTAATCTTCATGCATTTACCAGTGTATACTCAGTGCTTGGCACAGTGTCTAACCAGAGTTGGACAAGGAAACTATAGTTGTAGAATAAGTAGAGAAAAATAATAATTTGTATTATGCCTAATAATGGATTTTCTTTTGAAATCATTTGCAAAGTAGTGTCCATGTTTTTGGGAATAAATATTAATTATCTACATGTTCCAAAATTAGATACTAATATGATAGTTAAAATTGAGTGGTGCATGGCACATATTGGATGCCAGATATATACTTACTTAATGAATACATGCTTGGCAGAACAGATAGTCTAAGAGAACTAGGAAATATATTTTTATAACAAGATACAAACATTTAAAGCCTTTGGAAAGAAAATAGTAGATATACTATTAACTGGCCATAGGTATACTAATCCCAGTTTTGTTTCCTTGACACTAAATTGTCATCTTTCTTTGTGTACTATGAACTTTTGTAGAACACTGATGACGGTTAAAAATTAATTCATAAAGCCAGATATCTATTTGCACCACTAAAATATTGAATAAGTATCTAAAGTTTAGCATGCCTGAAATAAGACCCTTGTTCCCCCTAACACATTTCTTTCTGATTCTCACCCATCTAGGGACATGCCATTATCCACGGTTCTCTGGAGCTTAAGCTTAAAACTTGAATGTTATTTTGTTCTTTCTCTCATTCTAGAATCCAAAGGATGCTTACTTTTTCTCTTGTTAATGAAAAAAAAAAACACATTGAAACCTGTAAAGAATTTTTGTGAGTTTATTTGAGCCAAACTGTCAACATATGCCGGGAAGCAGAACTTCAACAAATTGAGATAATGTTCCAGAGAATGGTGGGTTACATCTGTATTTATACATTGCAATCAAAGGAGGAACATAGGTGGGTTACATGAAATTCATTGGTGATAGATTAAGGAGGAGGGATAAAGCAAAGCAGGGGAAACCCCTGGGATTGGATAAAAAGTAAACTGATGGACACATACTTAGGTGGGTGCAGGATCAAATAACATGATAATGAAGGAATTTGTGGTATCTGTCCTGGCGCCCAGCCCATTTGGTTGTGCCCCAGGGATTCCAGAAAAAGGGAAGTTACAAGTTACCCAGACTTTTCAAGGGTATGTTATCATAGATGCAAAAAGACAGATAGGCTCAGTTAAGGTAAAGGTTGACCTTGTCAGTGAAGATACTGGCCTAGGACGTAATTGCCCACCATAGCTGCTTTTAAAGTTTAATTTCACACCATCCTTTGTGGTTACTTTAGTTCTCTGAGTTTGCAAGACTGCCATGCAGGCCTCCCCTGAGCTTGTCAGGTCAGCATGTGGCCCCTTTCATCCACACTCTTTTAGCCACTACAAACCTTAACTGTGTTCTGTAGTACATTAATGACCATGGCACATGTTGCTTTAACTGTCTAATGCTCTGTGTACTGACCTTTATATTATTTTCTGCTCATAATTTAATTCTCAAACAAAATGCTACATCTTTGCAGAAGTCTCCCCCAATGGCTATACCTTCTATATTCCTCTTCATGCTCATGAGGCACTTTCCAATTCCATTGCTCTTTGTATCCCAACATTTGGAATAGAATTGGACACATGGTGGGTATGGTTTTATCAGTTATTAAATAAGGTAACACATTTGAATAAGAATTACTTATTTGAATAGCTGCTCTATTTTTATAAATATATAATATCATGGTATACTACTTAACTAGTAACGATTATTTTGCACCAAAAAACTGTACCTCTCTTACCCCCAATCACCCCTTCCAAGGTTGATTTCTGTTTTCTTAAATACTATCTTTGTACTAAACATGTTATAGTTTCCAACTATTCTCATAACTAACCAAAAGAAATATTTCTTTTTTGCATTGCCACTTCAGTCTGTTTACTTGTTCAATAAATGTGGGTGGTGGGGGGGGGGAGCAATGCTGAAATGTACTGACACTTGCCACAAAATGTTGATGTAGAGGGCGATGAATTTTGGACAAGGAAAAAGTGGAAAAAGCACCCTCCTGTACAAAATATGATAGTAAAACAGACATTTTTCTTAGCTGTAAGATCATTCACTTCTTCTAGCATGTAGGGGAGACAAGCAAGCTTACTCTGCAGCGGGGGGGTGGGGGTGGGGGCGGGGGGGGCATAAGATAGTATTCACCTCCATGTCACTATTTAGTTATTTTTTTTCTGTTATTTCAGTTACCTTAAGTTAATTAACTGAAGAGTAAATGAATGGATCAGGTAACAATAATAATAATAATAATAATAATAATAATAACAATAATAATAAATTGAAATCAGAAGTCCTAGTGAATGTAAAGATTGTGACTGTCATGGAGATGGGGGGAAAGAGACCATAGCCAGACACAAATTACATCCTACACACTAATTTACATTCATTATAATGGCATATAGGTCCTAGACTCAATTGGATCTGAGTAAGAGGAACATATCTCACCACTTTGTATTGTTTGGTAATTGCCCTACTTGAATGAGACCAGAAGCAAAGCCATTGCTATTTGTCCTAGATAAGACAAGGTAAATCAGCATCTGCAGTCGTACTTCAGTCATGCGCAGCTTTTTAGTTAGAGAAGAAATAATGCTGCTAGCATGCTACAATTCCCATCTCTGCAGCAAAGGACACCATGATTTTCACTCTACAAAAATAGTCTCTATTAGTCTTGTTATACAAAACCATTAACACAATTGATTTGCTATTATGCCACTAAAAATACAAAAAAAGGAACTATTCTCATGGCAGCTTGAGACTGCATTACATACATATTTTTTCTAGCTTTTATTGTTGTGTACTCACTAAAGAAGGGTGGGATGAGGAGGAAATACACACACACACACACACACAGGCACACACATCAAATACTTGTAAAGAAGTCAGGTGCCTAAAAATAATGTGTTTGCCAGCAAACAAGCAATGCTAACACTTACATGCTCTCTTTTCTGTTTCACTTCATCAGTTGAAACCCAATAGGACACAAGGAGTCACATTTTATGTGCACTGCATAGGGAATTAGCCCTGCAGTTTCCAGGGACAACAGCAAATATTGTGTGCTGGATTCCTTTGTGTGTGATTTAAAGTGACTCAGATATTTTCAAGTCAGCTGATTTAGGGAAACTGAAAATATTTCTTAAGTGATTAAAAGGGAATAGGACATTATTTCATGTCAGTGCATAATAATCTGTCAGAACCTTTGTTATATAGATTTTTTCTTCTATTTGTATTCTCCCTTTTTAATTTTTTATTGATGAGAGAGAGAGAGAGAGAGAGAGAGAACTCATCATTTTGTTGTTCCACTTATGCATTCATTGGTTGATTGTTATATGTGCCCTGACCAGGAATTAAACCCCCAACCTTGGCATATCACATCAACACTCTAACCAAGTGAGCTATCTCACCAAGGCTTATTTGTGTTTTCAAATTCAAAATAATTACCCCAAACCAGTAGTTTTAACCCAAAGAGAATAATATTTTTCTTCTTTATCATGTTCAAGAAATTAAAGGTAATAAGTATTTAAAATATGAAAGCTGTGCTTTCTTTCTAATTCAATGTTTAGATGGAATTTTATATGCTTTTGAAAAACATTGTGATTTTATTTTTTTTAATTTAAGTCTGAAACGGAGTGCCTATTTCGAAGGAACTAAAAATAGCTAACATAAATTGATTACCTACAAGGCACTAGAAAATTCTACAATGGTGAAGTGTAGTATGAAATAGGCATATTTCCTTCATTTTACAGTTAAAAATTTAAGCTTAAAGGGGTACATGATTTCTTCATCTGTTCCTGGCTATGATCCAGTTGGGCCTGCTTTGATCAAAGAACCTGCTCAATGAGGGTCCTACCTGGTCTTTTCTGTCTTTGGAATCCAATTAGCAACTTCATAAATGTTCTGTCTGTTTATTACCAAAACACTTCTGAACTAAAAAAATAACAGGGCAGTGAAGATAAGTATAAATTACAAAAAAATTAGTCATAAGGAAAGAAGGACTCTAAAATAATGGTCAATATTTAGTAATAAGAATTAAGAATTAAAAAACCACAATAATTTCTGGTATTGTATGTATTGTATTTAATCATAATTTAGCTATTAAAAGAGTTAAGAAAGAGAGAGAGGAGAGAGGAGAGAGGGAGGAGACTAACAACTCAGCTGATAAAGTGTGGAGGTCAATAATTATCTACTCTGAGCTCACAGCACACTTAAATCACAGTGATGTGGTCTGATGTCATAGCCCTGTCATAATAGACAAATATTTAATTTCTTTATGAATTGTTTTATTTTTTTTTTAAACTCAATACAGTCAAACATTGTTTCTCGAACATCTCTCATCTTGAACACTTCTGTTCTCGGCCAAGTTGCTTATAGAAAAAAATTGCTCGGTTCTGAAACCAAGCTTTGGTTTTCAAACTGACAACCCTTTCTTTTTCTTTCTTTCTTTTTGAGATTTTTTTTATTGTTTAAAGTATTACATATAGTATTACATATGTCTCCTTTTTTTGCCCATTGACCTCCACCCTGGCCACCACCCACCCTGCACATGCCCTCACCCCCTTAGTGTCTGTGTCCCCTTTCAAGCTGATACCTCAGCATGACAAAAAGCATCACTTAGGCGACAAACAAAGAAAAGAATGCTTTTGTTGTAAAATCAAGGACTAGCACAATTTAAAAACATAAAGACTCCATCAAGAGTGCTAATATTGCTAAGGGTGTAAAATAAACAATGATCACAGACAACTGAAGAGGTAGAAAAACTGTTCTGATTTGGATAAAGGAAAAGCAGTTAGCCAGTGACAGCCATTTAGGAGGCAGTGATATATGAATAAGCAAAGATGCTGCATTGAAAGACATCCCTGGACCAAATGCTAAAAGTGATTCCTTTAAGCTCGGCTGGTGTGGCTTAGTGGTTGAGCATCAAACCATGAACAAGGAGGCCTTGGTTTGATTCTTGATCAGGGCACATGCCTGGGTTGCCGGCTTGAGCCCTGTTAGGGGGTGTGCAGAAAGCAACTGATTCTCTCTCATCATTGGTGTTTCTACCTCTCCCTCTCTTCCTCTCTCTGAAATCAATCCTATGTAGTAAAAGCATAGTATGCAAATTGTCCCCTCGACAGGAGTTCTTCTGGGAGTTCAACCAGGGGGCGGGGCCAGCCGGGGAAGAGAGGGAGTACCTGGCCAGCAGCTGGCAGCTGCTAGGGATCCTACAGGTGCATGAAATTCTTTCACTGGGCCTCTAGTAAAAATATAAGGCAGATAAAAATACTTCATAAATTTAAGAAAAAAAGTGTTTACTTATAGATTAACCCTTTGAGTGCCAACCAATATCCTAGGAACTATGCTAAAATTGCCAAGGCATTTTTGCTGATTTTACAGCAGTTTAGGAAAAAATTTATGAATCGCAAGTAAATGAAGTTACATATTCAAAAACTTAAGGAAACCTTTACTACATTGACATATTTAGCAACATCATCATCACTAATAAAAACAGACTTAGAACTGGATGCCATTTCGAAGCTTTGATAGCGCTCCCGGCACTTTTGGCAAAAGACAGGAGGAGCACGATCCCACTCCCCGGCACTCTAGGGGTTAAACAGTGCATTAGACATGTATTGTATATAAGAAAGGTTAAAACGGAATTATTTGGGGGTCTGGAATGAATTAATTCAATTTACATTGTCTCTAATGGGAAAAATGATTAGGTTTTCCAACAAATTGCTTCTACAACAGCCTTCCAGAACAAATTAAGTTAGAGAACCGAGGTTCCACTGTATTTCTTTCCTATGTATGTCTTTGACCCTTAGGGAAACTGTGTAATTATTGTGTTACTCGACACTGTAAAACAGATAGAGTGAAGGTGGAATACATTCAAGACAGCAAACTCCACATCAAATCCCTGGTGAGACATTAGATGGCACTAACAATGTCATAGATTTTCATGAGCTGAAAATTACTATGGTCGGCCATGAAGATGTCCAACTCTTTCACACATGAAAGATCTATTATGTATGGTATACAATATAGTATTATAGTATACTATTCATTTCATGTATATTTAATATATGATATATCTAAGGCATACTTTTGTATATATTTTATACATTAGATAGAGAATGGTACAGATCTGGATTTCTGTATTACAAGTGAAAATTCTTAAGATGACTACTGGAGAATGCTTGCTAGTTTGGTTTAATTTCACAGACATTACAAATTGTGTAACTATCATATAGTCATCCAGGATTAGAACTGGTATAGGATTTTTTCTACTTTATAACACTCTAGTGGCCCGATGTATGAAATTTGTGCACCGGGGGTAGAGGGGGGGTTCCCTCAGCCCAACCTGCACCCTCTCCAATTGGGGACCCCTTGGGGGATATCCGAATGCCAGTTTAGGCCTGATCACCGCTCACCTGCCTACCTGCCTGATCACCCCTAAATGCCTCTGCCTGACTGCCTGATTGCTCTTAACCCCTCTGCCTTCCTGCCTCTGCCTGACTGCCTGATTGCTCTTAACCCCTCTGCCTTCCTACCTGATCGTCCCTAACTGTCCTACCCTGCCTGATCACCCCTAACTGCCTCTGTCTCAGCCCCCACCACCATGGCTTTGTCCAAAGGAAGTCAGATGTCCAGATGACCCAATCTAATTAGCATATTACCCTTTTATTAATATAGATAGATTATATAGGATAGGATTGCCTAAATGGGGGGAGGGGAAAGCCTTTTTCAGCAGAAGGAGATGCTCTTGGCAGACAAAAATACATAATGCCTATATCTGGACTGATAGCCAGCCATATGCACTATACTGCCAAACTGGTCATTAAAAAATTGAACCACTTTCTTACACCTTACACCAAACAGCTGTTACCCTTAAAACCCCTCCTTAGGTTCTGCCTTCTCAGTTCACCCAGATTAGGTTCTAATTGGTCAGTGTTTATGCCAGTCAGCATCAAAAGCTCTGCCTCTTAGGCAGCCATTGGCTCCTCACACTTCACCCAGATTTGGTTCTAATTGGTTGGTTTCTATGCCAGTCAGTGTCTCTGGGCCTATCTCTGGGCCTGATCAGAGAGGCAGGGTTGATCATTAACCCCTGCTGCTGCTGGTGAGGTCCAGAGAGAAAGAGAGAGTCAAGGACTGATCAACAGCTGCCACAGAGGCTGCGGATCAAACCCTGCTTCTCTCTTCTGGCCTCTCTCCGGGCCTGATCCACAGCCCCCTCAGCAGTCAGTGCTGGGTCGCCTTGCCCGCAGCTGCAGCAGTCAGTACTGGGTCCAGCACTGACTGCAGGACTGACTTCCCGTGTTCGGTCATCCGTTCGGTCATTTTGGACACTATGGACCCTGGCTCTTTATATATAGATAGATTTCTCTGTAGCAACTGTTCCTTTACCTTTACAATTTTGCATCTCTTTGCCCTAATATTTTTAAAATATATATAATCTCACCTCATTCTAAATTTTTTGAAATAAAGCAGATAAAAATACTTTAACATGGCTTTTTTGGAT
Source organism: Myotis lucifugus (assembly GCF_000147115.1). Classification (NCBI taxonomy): domain Eukaryota; kingdom Metazoa; phylum Chordata; class Mammalia; order Chiroptera; family Vespertilionidae; genus Myotis; species Myotis lucifugus. Next base: position 3,831,106 of record NW_005871072.1, read on the forward strand.
TTTTTTTCAAATGTATGTTAGTTTATAGAACAATCTATGGTAATCTGAATACCATATACTGAGTGCCACATTGAATACAACATTAGAGATCCCAAGTAATTTTATGATACTAGGCTTACCATTGTAGCCTTGCCAATCTGACTCTAGTTTTTATTATGTCTATATTCATATTTACCAGAGTTTCTGAGTTTAATCCCGGCCCTTACCTTAAATCAACAGCAGACAAGAATAGGCCCACAGAAAAATGGCTAGTATATAGGATTATCTGAGGCTGAAGAGAAAGACAAACCTTGTACAATTCATTTAGTTCCTTAGAATCCACTCTGTTTAAAGAAATCATATATCATATACTCTAATAAACATATAAAGTAGAAACTTCTGCTGCAGGGCTGAAAATCTGTATTTTTAAATGTTGACACTGTGATTGGTAGTGAAAAATATATTGAGTAAGGAGAATCTGAAACGTAGACGGGTCAATACAATAAAAGTTAATAAAGTACATTTATATAGCTGTAAATGAAAAAAAAAAGACTCTGGAATTTTACCTAGATAATAAAACTACTATTGATACCTCGAATGGCAAGCTCAGACTCTCCTTGCAAGTTCTTGAACTACAGTTTGAAGTATAAAATCCACGGACTAAAAGATTTTAAGCAAAAGTGTGGAGGTTTATTTCAAGCATATACAAACTCACCATGGGGCGGGCTCCCCAAAGCGGAACCCCCTGGGGAGGGGTCCCAAAATGGGAGAGCCCTCTCTCTCTCCAAAATGGGAAAAACCAGTCCCATGAGTCTCTCTGTCTCAGGGTTTATAAATGCTGGCAGTTTCTTTGTTCATCCTATTTTTGATGCAGTTTCTTTGTTCATCCTATTTTCTAATTGGACCCTTCCTTATTAAGCGTAATCTCTCCATGCTTTCCTAATTGGCCAAGTTCCCCTTTTCCCTGCATGGTATCAGTTTCAAAGTTTCAAAGCTCACCTGGTGCCGCCTCTTCTTCTTCCCCTTATCTTGTAACATTCTTGTAAACAATCTGGAGGCTTGGAGCTGTCTCTGCCCATCATGTATGCATCCCTCTGCCATGGACCCTTCCCTAAACTGCCTCTCCTGTCTCTAAACTCTTTTCACTATGAAAATATTTTAGAATGTATAAAATGATCAAATATGTTTTTCTACAATGGTCTTTCATGACTGCTCTAAATAAAACAAAGAAACTGACACAAATAGCTATAAACTAAATCGTTGTATTTCAGAAAAATGGAGATAAGGGTTTCCTCCAAATATATATTAAGTACATTTTATTTCAAAATATATTTGAATTTTTCAAAATATAGGCAAATAATATTCCATATCTTTTCTAAGGATGTGACTTTCATTTAAATATATTTTAACTAGAATAATTAGCTTAATACTAATGTCTAAAGTGGGAATTTCATGAATATTTAATATAAACAGTATATGAATGATCTACGTTATACATAAAAAGCACAAAATATTTAATATTATAGTATAAGATATATAATAGTAATCCTAGAATATTTGGACCATTTGTTAATTTAACAAAGACTTATCTACCACCTACAATATCAAAGGTGCTAGATTTTGTTTGTTCTTACTTAACAAAACTTCATCCCCTTTCAGCTCTGATATGATGACCAGAATGAAAATAGACATAAAAGTTAAATGAAATATATTATTTAAATAAATGAATCTTGTCTTGCTCTTAGAGTTTGGAATGTTGCTGATATGCACAAAGTAAATGTTTACCAATTTTTCACTTATTTGGGTGAACAAAAATATAAATATATAAAGACATTTTTATTTGATACTTATTAAATTACTGTGTTTAATAACATCTGCACTAAATTCTTAATTTAAAAAAGTTATAAACTAGTTAACTACAGTAGGTGGATACCCACTCAGTAGGCAAAATAAAACAAAACAGCACCAATAAAAAAAAAACCACATACAAGAAATATGTTAGAAAATATAAATTATTAAAGTCCCTTTAGAGTACTTAAAAAATAACATTCCTAAAAATTATGTTTAGCAAAAGATAGATAAGACATATCCTATATAATAAAAGGCTAATATGCAAATTGTCCCCTTGACCTGGAGTTCAACCAGAGGGCGGGGCCAGCCAGCCAACCTCCCCTCACCCCAAACGGCCCAGCCCAAATGGCCCCATTTGGGGGGGAGGGTTAGCCAGACCACACCTGAGCATGAATTCGTGCACTGGGCCTCTAGTTTAAGGAATACAAACAAATGTTTTCATGGAATACAAAATAAATCTTGCACATACTAAACACAAAACATGTTTCTCTTGCCACGAAGCTGGAACAAACTGGAAATTGAGCCACATAAAAATTGCTCAAGCAAAACATGGAGACATTTATCCAAATTGCATGAAAAATAATGATAAAGTATCTGCTTCCTGAACACTGTGATATGCAATAAGAATAAACTAATTTTTGTCTTTAGAAATTGTCAGTTGTAAATGAAATATGTATTTTTAAAAGATTTTTTAAGCTGTCCTTTAGTTCTTCAGAAAACATCTTAGAATTATAAAACTTATATTCTTACTGAGGATGTTTTATGTAAACCATTAATCATTTATGATGATATCACAACTTGGGCAAGGATTTGCATTTAAAAATTCAGCAGAAATACTTTTGGAGAAAAAAAAATACTATTGTTCTTAGGAGGATGTGCCTTCAATGTTTTTTACAATTTCTATTATAATTATAACCTTTTATAATGCCCAGTAAATGATCTCATTAGACTTCATGTTTGTTGTAATATTAAATTCTATTATTTCATTTAAATGTTAACATAGATATAGATATGTAGATATATAATTACCAATAGTTTCCCAAGCTACCTTCACTTCATCTTCCGTGGTGTTGTTAGAATTACAGGTGTTATTTCATTTTTGTTTGGGAGGGGCATGTGCCAGGTTGTCAAGCGGTGGGGACTAAAAGAACCAGGGACCAAAAATACTGGGAATAAATTCTGTAGGATGTGTTACTGTGCTGGCTTTTGGTTCAAAGAGCCCTGGAGAAGTCAGTAGTGCTCTTGAAGGGCCTGTGAGTTTGGCATTGTAGGGTATCCTGCTAAGGTTGAAAGGTGGAAATTCTTCTTGGAGAAGAGTACCAAAGAGAGTAAAGAGGGAATTTAACTGATCTGCTCATCTCCCCTTTCTTATTTATTGTTAACTAAGGTTAACACTCCCCCACCCTCTTCCTGGCAGTTCACTCACACTGCTGTGCTCTTTATATGGCCCTCACTGGTCACCTGGAAGTCAGATCCCATGTTCCCCAGCACAATGTCTCATAAGTCTGAAGTGGAAGGACATGCAATGATGGGTCCTGACATTGACAGAGAAAGCAGAATGCAATCTTAGCGTGTGTGAGAAGATGAGAAGCTATAACAGGTTTATGGCTAATACAAAACTTAATAAAATCATTACATTGACACCATTACTTTGATCAGTATTTCCAATGATAATCTCTTGAAATTTTCAGAAACATTACCAGTTGCTAAAAACAAAGTAAAACAGTTGCTGTCCCTCTAGTAAAATATTCTTTTTGTTCACATAAAAATGATAATGTTTAATTTTATTAAGTATAAATTGGTAGCATTTTATGTTTGCATTTAATTGTTTAAATTCTACTTGAAAAGCATTTAATAATATGACAGTGAACCAACAAACAGATTTTAAACTTTATTGGAATATTTTCTTTTAGATAAGATTTTATAAATATTTTATTCTCCTTCTTTCTGTTTTGTGAGTGTGTGTGTGTGTGTGTGTGCATGTGTGTACACATATATAGACTTAAATTTAACAAATTAAAAAATTTTTTTCTCATGCCTGGCCAGTGAGGATCAGTGGTTGAGTGTTGACCTATGAATCAGGAGGTGACAGTTCCATTCCCAGTCAGGGTACATGCCCAGGTTGCAGGCTTCATCCCCAGTGGGGATGTGGGGGTGTGCAGGAGGCAACCAATCAATGATTTTCTCTCATCATTGATATTTCTATCCCTCTCTCCCTCCCCCTTCTTCTCTAAAATCAATAAAAATACATTAAAAAGACATAACCTTTAATAAAAAAATAAAATAAAAATTTTCATGGTTCCATTTATAATTTATTTCAACTACCTAAAATGCTACAGTATTCATAACACTAAATAAAAAAAAGTCTATGTTTCTCTGGTGATTTTTATATACTTTAATGAAAAAAGAACATTTGCCTGGGGATCAGGATAATCAATACTTGTCCCTACTCTCCTAATTAACTCAATGTTTCACTTTGAATAGGTCTCTTTACTTACCCTAAAAAAATGGCTAAAGATAAAATAAGTAATTTCTAGTTTTACTTCAAGCCCCAGATTTTATTCAACTGTATTTTGCTTGTGATGCTCACCACAGAAGCCAGTTCCAGTTTAGGTTAAGATCCTAAATGAAATTCAGAAGAGGTCAATTATATTTCTCAGATGTCAAATTTATTTTACCAATTGATCCCAATTAGAATCAATTATACTTTATATACTGATGTAAATTATAAAACCAAGAAAAATAGAGTAATTAATTAGCTATTTGCTGTGGATACATAATTTTGCTAAGGAACTATATTTCTTTATCATTCCCTCATGATATGTTTTATTTAAATGAGCAGTACATCTACAGGATATATGATGGAAGGATTACCAAGTAGACATGGATTCATTTGATATGCTCTGCATCAGGGATGCTTTGGTTCCAGAGGTCTCCTAATTATTTATCATAAATCCCTATCTACAAAAAAAAGAAACTTCATATTTATATGTGTAGTTATGCATTTATTTATGTACTTAATATATCATATACATTGAAACCATTTTAGAGTTAGAATCTGAAATTATATTTATTTCCCACTTTTTATTAAAACATTTTGTACAAAATCTGGAATGCACATACTCCTTTAGAGATCTCTGCCCAATGTGATTATAAGCCCCATGTACTTTTGCATTTATTAGCAAATTAATATATATTCCTTAAGAGCCTAGGTGCAAGGAACAATGATGAGGAACACCAATTACCCATATTCTCTTATACAATTATGGGTATCTTATCCTATCTAATAATAGACAAACATGGTAATTAACCGTACCTCCAACACGCTTCCCATTGGATAATCAGGGCGATATGCAAATTAACTGCCAACCAAGATGGCGGCCGGCAGCCAGGCAGCTGAAGCGAACAGGAGGCTTGGTTGCCCCGGCGATGGAGGAAGCCAAGGTTCCCCGCCTGCCGCTGCCCGGCTCTGAGCTCCTGAAGCAACAGCTCCAAAAGATACAATGTTTCAATTATAGAAGCTAAAATATGGCAGTTAATTTGCATATACCAGCTGCGAGCAAATACTGAGGACAACATGGAGGCCAAGCGGTACAGAAGGGAGCTAAGTAGAGGCCGAGAGGACAGAAACGGAGTCAAGGCTACGGAGGTGGGAGGCGGGAGGTGGGACAGCAAGCCCAGCCACTGTGGCTGCAAGTGAGAGGGGCAGCAGCTTGGAGGGGAAGGGGCTGTGATTGGGAGCAGGAGGGAAAGCCCAGCCACAGCAGCTTGGAGCGGGAGGGGGCAGCAGCTGGGAGTGGAAGGACAAGCCCAGCCCCAGCGACTGGGATCGGGAGGGCAAGCCCCACCACTGTGGCTGGGAGCATAAGGGGCAGTGGCTTGGAGTGGAAGGGGCAGTGGCTTGGAGGGGGAGGGGCAGCGGCTGGGAGTGGGAGGGGCAGAGGCTGGGAGTGGGAGGGAAAGCCCAGCCCCAGCCACTGGGATCGGAAGGGCAAGCCCAGCCCCAGGGTATGGGTGCGGGAGGGCAAGCCCAACCACTGTGGCTGGGAGCATAAGGGGCAGAGGCTGGGGGCGGGAGGGCAAGACCAGCTGCAGGGGCTTGAAGCGGGAGCGAAGCCCGCCTCAGGGAGTTTCGCTCCCTTCTCTTCTTTGCTCCAGCCGCACAAAGCCCTATTCTTGCAGGAATATTCCTGCAACGGGCCTCTAGTCTACATTAATAAAAGAGAAACATGCAAATTGGTACCACTCTGCTATGCCCACCAGCCAATCAGAGCGACTATGCAAATTAACCCAACAAAGATGGCGGTTAATTTGCATCCGAAGGCGCAGAGTGAAGACTGGAGACTGAAGACTGAAGAGGCTTGGCTTCTCCGCTGCAGCCAGACCAAAGGCCTGGGTTCAAGGTGCCGGAAAAAAACCAGTGCCAGCAGCCAGGGAAGGAAGGCCTATTGCACGAATCTTCGTAGAAACATCCAAGTAGAAGTCATGGAAGATATATCCAAACAGTTGTTTTCTGGAATATTTGTTCTTAACCATTATACTCTCCAGCCTTCAGAGACTTGGCATCAGCCTATTTATACATAGCATATGTGACTAAACTTTTATTTCATTCCTAAGACTCGTTTCACAATTTGAGTTCTACATTTGGATTAATAATCCTGTGTGGAAGTTCTATCAACAAACAAAAACAAAAATGCAACCAAAAGACCCCCAGCTGCCTTATATGTTCTAAAAGCTAGACAATGCCTAATGGTACAAATCTTCTTGGATAACCAGTCATGGGCTTTTCACTGGCTAGCCTGTTTGACAACCAATTGGACTATCATGGCCCAGGGGCTGTTAGAAATCTAATTTTCACTCTGAAAGAAAAACAGATTCCACCAAAGACAGTAGGAAATGAACCACAATGATTTGATCTATAAGAGAATTTCCCCATGATTAGTACACACACATTTTAGAAAAATATCACTAGATGAAGTAGGCTTTCTGAATAGTAGAAACATATAATTTCTCTCTAGGAGTAAATTGTATCCATGTGGATTATATCTCTATAATAAGAGTAGAGTATATAGAGACTGAAACATAAGTTTGAGTGTTATTTATATCAAGGTTTCCAGAATGCCTGGAGGCCCCTTTTTGGTATGTATTGAACTTGAGCAAGATAATCTAATGCACTTTGGATAGAAAGCTTTTCTGAAAGGGCAGATGTTTAGAATTCTCAGAGGGCATAGACCCAGGCATGCAGGGCACACTCTTGCAAGCAATAAAGACCCATTGCCAATGAAACCAGCTGTCCCAGCATCTGTGTGTGCTTCCAGTGAATGAAAAGGATGAGGAAATGACAGTGTTGAACTCTCCAATTTCATGGTTCTGAAGCAAACAATGCTAGAATTATGAGTTTAGACATCTAATTTTTGGAGCCTGCATTTTAATGCCTGCCACCAGAGATCTGAGGAAAGAACTGAGTTTAAGAAATTCTTTAAAGCCTCTTCTGACCCAGATCTATAAGACCTTTTCCACACTGTGAAAGGTGGTCTAAATACTGGACCCTTTTGGTAACCATTGGTCATGGCATACTTCTGAACTCAATTCCATGCAGTTCGAACCCATGGAACAACCCAGGGGCTCTACAAAGGAAAATCTTTGGTGCTCATATGGTATAGCAGAGTTCTAGGGAATATCTGAAATTCATCTATTTTTAATGTACCTCCCAGGATGTGCTTTCCAAATGGCCAGGCAATCTCAAAATGAGCAAAACTATATGAGGTAACGGGAGTTTCCCACTGCAGGTCAGTGACCAGTGATAAATAATCCTTAATTCACAAGTCTTATAGAACAAGTCCTTTGAAATAGGGTTTTGAAGCAAGTCCTTGGGACTTAGAATTTCGAGTTGAAACAAAATAGTGACCAGACTCAAGAAAATGGCAAACTTTCATTTGAATAAGGTATTAATTTAAGATTAAACTATCAAGAATATGATTTTATGCTGAATCTTAGAGCAAATGAACAGAATTCTTAATTACCTCCCCACTAAGGCCAGAATACAGTGAATCTTTTTAAGCCAGTAGAGGACTGAACATGCCTTTCATCATCAATCAGCACCACCATAGACAAAATAGAATGTAGGAATTAGGGGAAACATAAAACAAAAACTGTCAGTATCTGGCAAATTCATAACTCATTTTGTATCTTCTCTTCTGTACTCATTCAATAAGTCCCATTATTTTCATTGTCTTCATGTCCTGACATCCCCTGTACATGGTCCTAGAGATTAAAAATCAATGAAAATGTGGAGGTGAGTTGCAAATATATATACAACTGATCAACATTCATGGGTCAGACAGTGGCTTTTGGCTGACTTTATTCTGGATAGTGACCTTGGTCCTGAGGTCCAAGGTATATGAGGATGATAGAGAAGCCACAATAATATAAAAGGACTAAAATTCACAGATCCTTCAGGAAGAGGTATAGCCCCACTTCACTCTAACTACGGTATAATTTTTTACTGCACTAATTATTGTGTTAATTTCTACTGTGTTGTGTTAGGAAGGCACATTTTGACATTGATATTGCAGTTCACTTATTCTTTCAATAAACATGCATTGAGTCCAAATTCTCCAATCCTAGATAGTGAGACACCAATGTTGTATGAGATATAATTAGTGTCTATGTCTTATACTTCCTCTGCATTTTTTCATTTGCTCTCTCCTCTCTGCATTAGGCTAAAATGTCATTGACATACTTTTGCATCCTTGACAATGCTAGGTCAGTGCTTTTCTCTATGGTCCATATATTTGTGGAGCTAAATAATTGAATGGATAAATATATAGATGATTAAATGGATTACAGCGGTTCTCAATCTGTGGGTCGCAACCCCTTTGGTGGTCAAATGACCCTTTCACAGGGGTCGCCTAAGACCATCCTGCATATCAGGTATTTACATTATGATTCATAACAGTAGCAAAATTACAGTTATGAAGTAGCAACGAAAATAATTTTATGGTTGGGTCACAACATGAGGAACTGTATTTAAAGGGCCAGAAGTTTGAGAACCACTGAAATAGAAGATAGATAATAAATGCTACAAGTAAAAATAACTTGTGTCACATGATAGAACTTAATTAAAACAGGATGATTAATATAGACGCAGATTAAGAACCGTATGTTAAAGAATGTGGCCAAGTCAGCAGCTGCATACAATACTCTCAAGAGTTATTCTCAGTTACAGATTTACACTAATATTCCATTATCCCCAGTGTTTCTTTTCTGTTATGCCACCTGGAATGACTTAAGAATTAGGTCTATGAAAAGGTGGGCTTTGGACACTATGTTTTGGTGAAATTATTCTACTCACATTACAGTAACGTATGGGCTTATAGCAGTCTAGATTTTCATTTTATGTATTTACTAGAGGTCCAGTACATGGATTCGTGCACCAGTGGGGTCCCTCAACCTGACCTGTGCCCTTTTGCAATCTGGGACCCCTTGGGGGATGTCAGACTGCCAGTTTCAGCCCGATCCCCATGGCCTGAGGGGTTCAGGCCAAAACCAGCAGTCCAACATCCCCTGAGGGATGTAGTAGTGCAGGAAGTGGCAGACAGCGGGGGAGGAGCCTGGGCCAGTCGCCACATCGCTTCCCCCTCATCCCAACCTGCTGCACCTGCTGCTGCTGCTGGGGATAGTACTGCCGTGGAGGTGGCAGAGGCTTGCAATGTCGCAGCTGAGTGACATTGAGCCCAACATCTGGTGCCCGTCTTGCCAGCCATGAGCCCTACATCTGGTGCCCGTTGGTCAGCTGAGCAGCGCTCCTGCTGTGGAAGCACACTGACCACCAGGGGGCAGCTCCTGCATTTAGCGTCTGCCCCCTGGTAGTCAATGTGCATCATAGTGACTGGTCGTTCTGGTCATTCAGTTGTAATGGTCACTTAGGGGATATATATATATATATATATATATATATATATATATATATATATATATTTAAATTTTAATGTATTTATTGTGATTTTAACAATATCCCGTTTCACAAATGTTCGTATATCAAATTGTCAGTTAGTGTTATGTTACTACATTTTTCAAAACTATCCATGTAGAGTAACTTCATGGTTCTTGTTGGTACTTCAGAATAATTTAGCTATTAAAGTAAATTATGGATGATTTATTTTCTACATAAAACTAAAGCCATTCATTTTGAAGGAAAAGCATTACTTTTTCAAGAGAAAGATTTTTAAACCTAGGAAAATTTTGTGTTATTTATTAAATATGGAATTATATAAAAAGAGAACTGGCTAAAAACATTTGATGGCTTGATTCCATAGTTGCTTTTATACATCAATATGCATTATTATTTTTATTTTTGAATGACTTACTTTAGTAAGAAGCAAAATTGGCATTCATATATGGTTCATATATATTTTTAAATTAAAATATTAGTAATTTAAGAGTGAAAGTAAATCTTTCTCCTAGGGACTGAAGCAAAGGCATTTTATTTCTGAAGTCTGAAGCTATTAAGAGAAGCACAATAATAATGGTTAATGTAAGGACTCTTAAGACTGTGTACCTGGTTAAAGTCCTATATGGATCACTTTCTAGCCAGGTGACATTATACAGAGCTTTGTCATGTTTGTGCCTCAGTTTCCATATCTGTAAAATCTGAATTATAGTAGGGTTGGTTTGAGAATTAAACAAATAACTATGTATAAAGCACTGTATTAGGAGGTTTAAAAAGAATTATTTTGACTGTTATAGAGCAAAAAGAATCCAAGCTATTGTTTAGATAGGCATTATTATGAGCAATGCAAAATCACATACTAGTGTCATTAAATTTAATAAACACATAGTGGATGCTCAATATATGTAGGAGCCTAGAATAGTAGTTAGGGCTTTTTTCAGATCTTTTTTTCTTTTCCTTAAATAATGGTTTACAATAACAAGAAAAATGTTCTTTAAAATAAAAAGCCACCTTCAATATTAGTTCAAGTTACATTACTTCGGTTTTCTTGAGTATATTTAATCTCAATTTCTTCACCTAAAAATAGTGATAGTAATACAATCTACCTTGTAGGATTACTGCAAAAACTTAAGTGCATTTAAAGCCTTGAACAGAGAGCCTGATACATATAAATTTTCAAAATAATACCTGTTTTTATTTATTACTAGCACAATTACATAACATCCTGTTTTCCTAAAACACATCCCTGAGCATGGAATAACACTAGTGTAGGACATAAGTTATGTGACTTTCTAGAGCTCAGAAAATTTCTCTATATTAAAGTACTGATATCCTGGTACTTACTCTTGAACTCTAAATGGGATATGCTCTTTCCTGTGACTATTGCAGATATACTGCCAAAGGCTTTGAATTATCCTCTAGGCCAGCATGTACCTGGAGTCTCTGAGAAAAGGGAAAGAATTCTCATCAATAATTTAGATATTTTTCAATGGCACAATCTTTCCAGTACAAGAATATATATATAATCTTATACTTATATGTGTGTATTTATTATATCTAATCTTAAACTGATTATCTACACTAATAAAAGACAAAGATGCTAATTGACCATACCTTCGCTACGCCCATCAATCAATCAGAAGAGTATGCAAATTAACCCAACAAAGATGGCCGTTAAATTTGCATACTGCAGGTGGGGCGGGACAGCATGAGCCGCCATCCGGGCCTGCCATCTGTGACCCGGGGCAGTGGGGCAGGACAGCACTAGGCGCCGCCTGTCCTGCCACCATCCGGGCCTCCCATGTGTGAACATCCCCCGAGGTGTCCCAGACTACGAGAGGGCACAGGCTGGGATGAGGGAGCCCCTGAGTGCACAAATTTTTATGCACCGGGCCTCTAGTTTAAGATATAAGGGACATTATATCTATAACTAGTGGTCCGGTGCACAAAATGCATGCATGGGGTGGGTCCCTCAGCCCAGCCTGCACCCTCTTCAATCGGGGACACTTCGGGGAAATGTCCAACTGGCGGTTTAGGCCCAATCCCTGTGGATCGGGCCTAAACCGCCAGTTGGACATCTCTCTCACAATCTGGGACTGCTGGTTCCTAATCACTCACTTGCCTGCCTGCCTGATCACCCCTAACTGCCTCTGCTTGCCTGCCTGATCGCCCCTAACTGCCTCTGCCTGCCTGCCTGATCACCCCTAACTGCTCTTCCCTGCTGGCCTGATTGCTCCTAACCACCTCTGCCTCAGCCCCCATCACTGTGACTTTGTCTGGAAGGAGGACCAGACAACCAGAAGATGTCCAGTTGACCTGGACTGATTAGCATATTATGCTTTTATTACTATAGGTATTAAAAGCGTAATATGCTAAGGAAGTCCAGAGGACCTTCCAGACAAAGCCAGGGCTGCGAGGGAAGCCCGGGCCTCAGATGCCTGCTGGTAGCCAGAGGGAAGCCCAGGTCCTGGGTGCCTGCCAGTGGCTGGAGGGAATCTCGGGTCCCTCATGTCTGACAGTGGCTGGAGGGAAGCCCTACTCTTGCACCAATTTTGTGCATCGGGCCTCTACTGTTTTATATAATTATACTAGCGGCCCAGCACATGATATCGTGCACAGGTAGGGTCCCTAGGTCTAGCCTGCGATCAGGGTCATCTTCCACCCACTTGCCAGTCCCCAGTCCTGCTCTTCCACCACCCACCCCAGTTCCCTGTGGTTCCCCATTTGTCATCCAGTGATCGGAGCCTGCGGGACCAAGAGGTGGTCAATGCACCTCATAACAACTGGTCCAGTGGTCATTCTGGTTGTTACGCCTTTATGGTCATTGGGATTTTATTATATAGGATTTTACTAGGGGTTTAGTGCACAAATTCATGCACCTTGAAAGGAACTGTGGGCCACAAGGCTGCGGTGGGCACAGGGACAGGTCTTGGCCCATCCTCCACACCCCTGCCCAGCCTTTCCCACCGTGGCTCCCAGTCCCCTGTCTGCCGGCAGCCCTGCTCCTGTTGCCACTGTTCCCATGTGCTAATGGCACATAACAATTGGGGCTGGCACCAGCAGCAGGTGCAAGTGGTGACTGCAGCCCCAATCGCCCCTCAAGAGCAGGGGGTAGGTGGAAAAGCCCTCAGGGACTATCAGGGTTGGCAGCTGCCACTCACACCCACAATGGCACCAAGCAATCAGGACTGGCAGGTGCAAGCGGTGGCCCTGGCACTGGCCGTGGGTGCAAGTCGGGCCGGTGCTTGCAGCCGTTGTGAGTACTGGGCAGGATCACAGTGCGCGGTAGCAAAGAATTTTCAGTAACCACCAGAAGCTCGCCCCAATGACAGTGACCAGTGCCCCACCTTGGTCTGGCATCCCCATTCACCTGCTCCACCATCCCACCATGGCTGACGCCTACCATATTCTGCATGTGCCCCTGGTGGTCAGCACACGTAATAGCAACTAGTTGTTCTGTTGTTCCTCCATTCGGTCTACTTGCACATTAGCCTTTTATTATATTGGATTATATATGTTTTCCTATGATTTAAAGAATAAGAATAATAATTTTGTTTTCCCCCACTTCCCCTCCCAAAATAAACTTGTGTTAAAAGAGAAAATTTTAATGTAACATATTCAATATTGTGCATTTGAGTATTGTGCAACATCCAGATATATGATTATTTTCATATATTCTATGCACCTTACTTTATTTTTCTTTCTCTGGAGACACTTCTATTATAAAATAAAGGAAAACTAAATATGTCACTTTTAACTCAATAATTAAGAAGAGATATAGCATATAGAAATTTGTTTTTATTATTAAATGATTTCTGCAATAATATTCTACTTGTTTAATAGCTTCTACAATTGGTAATCAGAATCATAAATATGCTTTTGCCTCACACATAATTAAAACACAAGAAATTACTCATCCTTCCCTTTTAAACACAGATCTTTATAAATAATAAAATAAACTTCAGTGCTTCAACCTATGCTATAACATTTGACACCTTGGAAAAATGACACACAACTTTTCTGGATCCTCTAGCCTTTTTACATATGGCTGGTTTAAGACATAAGTAAAAAATTATCAATATTTATTTAGATCACACTAAATACAGGCAATCCTCGGGTTGTCAGACTTGACATACATCGTTTCGTGGTTACGTCACCATCTCCCATCTATTTATATAAAAAAAGTTCCATCTTTTTGACGTATGTACATATGTGCTTTATGTTTTTTTTATTATTTATTTACCACCCGAATTGTTATCTTTCTTTTAAATTTTTTTTTACTGTTTCACTTCATTACTGCTGTGTATGTGCTCCATGGGAGTGATGTAGGTGCTTATGTAGGTGGGTTCCGACTCACAGCGAAAATCATGTTATGTAGAAATGGAATTCAGACGTAACCCAAGGACCTACCGTAGATCCTCTGCCATGGGAAATTGAAAATACAATTCTTTTTTTTTTAAATATATATATTTTATTGATCTTTTACAGACAGGAAGGGAGAAGGATAGAGAATTAGAAACATCCATGAGAGAGAAGCATCGATCAGCTGCCTCCTGCACACCCCCACTGGGGATGTGCCCGCAACCAAGGCACATGCCCTTGACCAGAATCAAACCTGGGACTCTTCAGTCCCCAGGCCGACGCTCTATCCAATGAGCCAAACCGGCCAGGGCAAAAATACAATTCTTATCCTAACTGGTTTGGCTCAGTGATGAAGTGTTTCAGGTTCAAATCCGGTCAAAGGCATGTACCTTGGTTGCAGTCTTCTCCCCGGCCCGGACCCTGGTCAGGGATAGTGCAGGAAGCAACCAGTCAATGTGTTTCTCTCACATTGATATGAACTTGTTATTTATCAGTTTATTGGTAGTAAACTAAGTGGATTGCGGAGGACTGTACTGATAGCCAAAGTTAATGTCTCTCTCTATATATAAAAGCCTAATATGAAAATTGTCCCCTTGGGAGTTTGACCAGGAGATTGGGTGTTCGATCGCATGCTATGACAGGCGCTGATCACCAGGGGACGGCGTGGAATGAAGGAAGGCCTGGCTGGCAGCCCACAGCAGGGGAAGGGAGGCCCTGGTTGGCAGCTGGAGAGCCCCAATCGGCCCTGATTGCCAGCCAGGCCTAGGGACCCTATCCATGCAGAATTTCATGCACTGGGCCTCCAGTACTAATATATAAAATAACGTATGTACTAAATCTTGTGGTCATTTAAAGAAAGGCATTTTGCAGTGCATATGATAAGCATGTTAATAGTCAGAAATCTTAACATTTCAACAAAACATCTTCTGTAAACAAATAAAAATGATCTTAAATTGGTACAGGAAATTTAGATTAGACAAGGAAAACCTAAGAAAAAAATAATTTTAAATGTTTCATCAAAGGAATTTGGAGAAAAAAAAGAGTTTCATTTCTCTTGTACTAGGGACAAGCTCTTCAGAGAAAGCTTATTCTGTTTTTAGAAATCTCCTTTCATGTATTCCTTGGATATACAAAGAATTTTTTTTAAGTAATCTGTTTCTATTAGAGAGAAACAAATGAGGTAGATAAGAAAATTACTCTTTCCTTTGGATATAAATTTAAAAGTGATATTTTTTTTCAGGTAAAAGGGAGAGAGACTATGCCTATTTGCCCGAAAAAAAAAATTTTTGGAGCTAATCAATTAAATTAGTCCTTTAAAAATGATAACTCAAGAAGTAAGCACAGACGACCTTCTTTAGAAACTCAGATTTGGGACAAAGCATGATAGTATAGCCATGGGACCTAGGGATAACATTCACATCAACCAGCTTTACAAGCAGCTGTCTTGGATATTCAAATACAATAAGCAGTGCATCAAACAAGGATTCTTCCTGTGGCCATTTAATGTTTCTCATGGGTAAATCTGAAATTGGCAGGAAATACCAATCACAGCCCCAGGAGTACTTGACTAGGCACTGAAGCCAAAACAAAAGGTAGATTAGGGAAGCGTCTCTTCATTACAATGGCTTAACCAGAAAGCCAGAGTGACTTTCTTCTGCCCACATTTCTCTACTACTCTGCAGGCTGCTGGATCATTAAATATTGTTTAAACATTTTAAACAATACTCAAGAAAGAAAAATTCTCCATGGTCCTCCATATTGACTATAAAGATGGAAGGAAAATGAGATCATCACTTATTTTAAATTGCTAAATATAAATCTATGAAAATATTATGCAGGATTGGGGGGATGAGAGGACATTGAGGGGATAAGGACACATTTGTAATATCTTAATCAATAAAGGGAAAATAAATTAAAAAAAATAGCACAAAGAGATGTCTTACTTTTGAATGAAAGGGAAAACAAAACAATATTTAAATTATAACTCTAGGAACTTTAAAAAACAAAATAAACAGAAACAGAAAAATTGTGTAAAGCAAACTTGAAACTGCCAATGTCCTCCAAAGAAAGACCATCATCAGGAACATGCATGTTGTCATAGAAATTCGAGGTATTTCCTATTTGGAACCTGGGAGACAGCACAACATGAAGAACCACAATAGGAAGGGCTTATAATTGGATTTAGCTTTTGTAGGTAATTTTGGAGAAGATACAAGAAAGTAGGTATCTGATCTTATTTGGGTGCTTTCAGAAAGTAGGAACAATTCAGTACTTAAATATGTTATTTTTTATTTAAACCTAGGAGGCAGGAAAAATGGAACATGCTGAACTATAACTGGTAAATAAGTCACATTTCTTGGCAAAAGGAGATAATGTGGTCCATTTTGTGGTGTGCACAGTGTTCTTGTTTTTGTATGTGTGCGCCTATGATTATGGGGTGTTCTTCTCATGTACTTGATTCTAGGCTCAGAATGACCTTGCAGAGAAACAGCATGGCCTGGCTGTGAGTACTGTGTCAGCTCCCAGGGAAGGTGCTCAGGCTATTCTTTGTTTTCTTAAAAATGGGAAACTACAGAGAAAAAGTACAAAGGAATAAAAACAATAAGATGAAAGCATGGCTATTACTGGTTCAGGGCAGAGATTCCTCTTCTAGAAGAGACAAATGAAGTAAGCTCATTTATTAAAGTTTTAATAAGACAAACATTGTGGTTTTGAAAAAAATAACAAAACAGTATTAATTCAAGGATGATACAAACAAAAATTATTTGAAAGATACAACCTAATTTTTTTTAAAATAGGTATTAGAATTTTAAAAACAGACTCTCTACAGCTATAGAAGAAGAAAACTATAAATGGCTTTCCTTAGCTCCTTTGCAAAATAACAATTAGATAAAAGAACCTAGTCACTGAAAATTAGGAATATATACAATATATGGTTCAAAAAGTCAAAAACAATAATAGAATATTGGAAGTCCCATAATAATTAAACAAGCGCATATTTGAGCCAGGCATAGACAGGTTAATGGAATAAAACAGGAAAAATGACTGCAAAATTGGGAATACACATGTATTTGCTGTAGAATATAGGTAGCATTTTAATCTATGTTAATAGGAGACAGATATGATAATGATAAGGAGAAAATTATATGAGTCCCTCCTTATCTTCAGGCTATATGATCCAAGACCCCCTATATGTGCATATGTATAATAAAATTTACTTTATAAATTAAGCACATTAAGAGATTAAAAACAGCTAATAATAAAATTGCACAATTATAACAATAAAATGAAATCAAAGTTATGTGAATGTGGCCTCTCTCTCAAAATATCTTCTTGTACTATACTTACCCAGCCTCTTGTGATGATGTGTTGACCACAGGTAACTAAAACCATGAAAAGCAAAACCTCAAAAAAGAAGAGACTATTGTAGTTAAACATTTCAGGGAAATTATAATGCATATGATTCCTATACATCATTTACAACAAAGTAAAATTCAAGTGAATTAAAAAATTAAGTGTAAAGAAAGAAAATGTAAAGAAGTAAATATTGGTAAATACACATCTGATGATCGCACAGGGATGATCTTCTTAGGCATTAAAAGAATGGTGGAAATTAAAATAAAAATGATTGAAATATTTGTGTAAAACTTTCATACATTTATATTTCAAAGAGCACAGTTAAGAAAATATTTTAAAACAAAGTGTTTAATTAAAGCATTTACAAAATAGAATGCTGGAAGATGCTATTAACATTGCGTTACTTAATGTAAGTGATTTTTAAAATTACTTGTACTATAACATTGTAAAAAGACAAAAGCAAGTAGTATTCTCAAGCAGTAATACAACTATTATCTAATTACATGGGGAGGGGGTGGCAAGCAACTCATTAGACATAAGGTAATACAAATTAAATTATCACCAAGAGATTATCCAGGATGGAACTGAATGAAGTGAAATTGTTATGGGGGAAGTGCTGGTTGGAGTCCTTAGGATATCTCAAGAAAAAAAATTTTCTGAGACTTGCACGGAAAAATGAGTCATCCTTATGTGCGCGGAATTACATCCCTGGGTTTCCCATGTCCCATTTCCCTTCATCCAGTCCTGGAAGAAGTGTATTGGGGTTTCAGTAGAGCTAAAAGCAGAGCCAGTGTCCAGAGTTTCCACTCCATGTGGCAATCAGGTCCAGTTCAGTATCAGGCTACAGTCCATTAGGCCATTGAGTGTGGGGTACACATGGCCCACGCAGGGGAGCCGAGAGAGTCCCAAAGGCTGACAGGGGCACAAGAGACACCAAGAGAATGAGTTATTTGTTCATGCAATTAAGTAACACCAATTTCATGCCCTTGCAGTAACCATGCCTATTCTGGCCAATGACCTGTTCCCAGGTGTGACTGACAGAGAAGTACCTACCAGGTGTCACCCCAACTTTGTTGGACATGCTTCTAACCCCCTCCCCCAGTTCAGTCCCTTCTCCCCATTGATCTGCAGGGAACAGACTGGTGGCTCCCTGGGGAGCAAAAGTTGCAGTTTTCTGGCACAGCTGCCCAAATGACATGCCTATACTATTTGGCCTTCCCTTTGCTCTTTTCCTATTATTAATAACTAGATTAATTGCAATGGCATCAAAATAGCCAGTCATAAGCAGAGACAGAGTAAGTTAAGGGTACATGGAATAAAGTTTCCTTAGATGAGAATAATGACAAGTGTCAAATCATAAAACGTAGTAGTACTCTTTCATCCCACCTTTCCACTTCCTAAAATCTAAAGAAATAATCAGAAAGGTGCACAGCCAACATACATAGAAGGAAATCAAAAGCAAAACTATTTACAATAGTCAAACAATGTAAATTACTGAAATTTCCAATAATAGGTGATCATGGAAATAAACTGCTTCACATTGGGGTGATAAAGTAATTTAAAATTGTGCTGTATAAAGATATAATTAAATTAGAGAGAAAACTATTATATATAGTTTTTAAAGGTGACATTATAATCTTAATGTACAGAAACAGCCCATGCATAATATATTTGAAATACAGATATATTTACCTTGTCATGGAAGGATACAGCAGAATGTTCTTAAAAATTTCACTGTAGCAAAATTTTAGATAATTTAAGTGATTTCTAAGTTAATTACATGTGCCTTCGGCAGTTTTTAAAGGTGCAGACACATGAAATTCTAAGAAGCCCACAATTAAGCAGACCCAGGAAATTCTAGGGATCCCACCCCCTAAATTGTCTAGGGTGCAGGGAGAGTAGGACAAAGTGTGGGAGGGAAAAGAATAACACAAATGCCAGAACCAAGACCCATTCCAGGTGCTTGAACCTCACTCCAGTTGCCTGTCAGAGTCCCTCCGATGTACTTCCTTTGTGAATAAAGCTTTGGTGCTTGCTGCCATCCCCTGTCTCTGCAGTTGAAATCTTCCCTCCAGGAGACAAGAACCTAGTCTTGCTGATCCCCAGCGCCACTGACACTACTATACCAAACTGCCACAGAATGAATGGCTTATAAACAGCAGAAGTTTATGTCTAATGTTCTGGAGGCTAGAATTCTGAGACCCAGATGTCTGTGTGGTCCCAGGTTCTATATCTTGTGAGACAGTGATCTTCTTAGATAGTGATCTTTCCTGTGTCCTCACATGACAGAAGGGGTGGGGGAATTTTCTCAGGCTTCTTTTATAAGAACACTAATTCCACCCCTGAGGTCTCCACCCTCATTACCTAATCATCTCTCAAAGTCCCTACCTCCTGAAGCCATCACACTGGGCATTGGGTTTCAACAGACACGTTTTGAGAGGATACGGACTTTCAAACCATAGCAGGCTGCTACTCACTTTTGGAGACAGATTGAGGAAGAGAACCATGCATTCATCTTAGAACTAAAAATAATAAAAACAATGTTTTTCTCTATATTTCTATACTAATAATAGTAAAATCAATACATGACACCATTTCAATAGCAAATACTACAAACGATAGTGTTTAAATTATGCCTATGTTACCCATTTTTTGTTTAAGAACAGCTTATATTCTGTATCAGTTATTTTGTGGGTATTTGCACATGGTTACCATGGAACAAAAAGCTAAAAATACTTTTGTGTTAACTCTATAGTAACAAGGTAAATCATTTTCAAATACTGGTCAGAATAAAAAGGGAGCCGCCTCTAGGTTGTCATTTAAGGCTCTCACCACAGACAATCCTTCTACACTCTTCAATAGCATCCAGATTCAAATGTGCAGCTGAGGGAGTGTTCTTTGTGTTTGTTTGGTTGGCATTGGTTTGCTTTTGTTTTCCTTTTGTCATTACGTGCTGCTTCTTTACTTTCTAAGCTGGTTTCTTATTCATCTGCATCTCTCTGAGGTAAAGGAAGTATCTTGTTTATTACAGGTTATGGAGACAGGCTATTCCCTCACCCTGTGCTCCCTCTGGCATCCTTCAAAGGAGGAGGCTGATGGCTTTTGTTTAGCTTGGCTGGACAGTTATTCCTCATCTTACTGCTCTACTACACATTTCTAAAGAGACCACTTGGTATCTGCAATACAATTAAGTCTATCTTTCTCTGATGTGATTTTTCCCTTCCCTGCCTATTTTGTGTCTTTGTTTCTGCTGAGTGCTTTATTAACTTCCTGCTGTAAATCTTCTGAAGGAAGAATAGAGATAATCCAAAATCCTGTTATATGACCATACGATGGGAATAAAGGGAATACAAAATTGTCTATCTACAGTAGCACTGTAGTTTTTTCACCTTCTCTTTTGCTTCAATCCAGACACATTTTTAAGCTTAAAAAAACACACAAACTAAAAATCAGTATAAAATGCTACATAGAATTTAAAAATACAGCTGAATAAATATCCCAGAAAATTTTAAAGCCAGATTCTATGAATTTCTAGATAAAGCATTCTTACCTTAATCACTTCCTTTCAGGACAATATAACTTGTGCAAATCCATAATACAATATATAACAATACCAGATTAAAAATAAATATAATTTTTATTTTATCCTAGCTCTGTTATGAGCTGTTTTGGAGATTTGGAATATAAATCCTAATGCTATTTGTTTTTTCTTTTCATATATAAAATGGGGTTGATGATATCCCCCTACAGGAAAGAATAATAGGTAACCTTTGATTCATCGGTGCTTTCTACTTTCTACTTTTACTGTTGCTTTGTTCTTGCCATGTTCTAGTAACTCTATTAGTTCCTGGAGAAAAAAAAGACCACTTTTAGGAGCTGACAATTCTGTAGAGGAGAAATAAGGTAATACATTAAAGTAAAAAGTGGTAAACATGATTATAGAGATCTTAACAAAGTAACTTTTTTGTTGTTATTATAAATCCTTACCCAAGGATATTTTTTCCATTGCTTTTTGATAGAGAATGGGAGGGAAGGAAGGAGGGATCAATTGGTTGCATTTTGAATATGCCTCAAGGATTGAACTTGCAACCCAGTTAGGTGCCCTTGTCTGGGTTTGAACCTGTGACCCTTAGGCTTACACCCTAACCACTGAGCAACACTGACCAGGGCAACAAACTAACTTTTGGCCTGTATCTTAAAAGACAATTAGGGGTTTTCCAGGTGAAGTAGATAATAGGATATCGAAGACAGAGGAGAGAAAATGTAAAAAGGTAAACTTAATAAAGGACATAGTGTGTGGGTAAAAGTTTAGGGACTGGTTAGAAGAGAATCTGAAGAAGTAACTGCTAAGGGAGATGTGAATCATTTTGTGATGGAGCTGTTATACTAAACTAAAGAAGGTTAATTTTATACACCAGTCAATCTGTATTACAGGAATGAGATTATCAGCACTTTTAGGGAATGTAATTCTGGAATCAATATGCAAAACACACTGAAATCTTTGATATAGAATTCAATAGAAAGTTATATTTCAAGCAAAAAATAATGGGCATTAGAGGATCTATCAAGAGGCTAAACCAAATTATTCAACTACCTTTAGTAGATGTGATAAATTTTTTAACCAACTCAGAAAAAGGGAAAATGATAAGAAGATATTTTTAAAAAGCATACATTGCAATTTACTATTTTAAGAAGGCAGGATGATAATGTTAATAAAAATCAAAAACAGAGTTACAATATCTGACATAAAAAATTGCTGTGCAATGTGGGTGGACCATGTTGAGTTAAAGGAGGCTAGCGGCTTTTCTATTTGGATATGTCTGATGCTAACAGAGAAGTAAAATCAAGATTAAGTTGTCAGTGTCATAGTGAGTCTGAGGTTGAATACAGTAGAAAGTTAGAAAATCCTAAAGACTCCACCAAAAGCTACTAGATCTAATCAATAAATTCAGCAAAGTAGCAGGATACAAAATTAATATTCAGCAATTGGTGGCATTTTTATACACCAATAAAGAAACTATCAGAAAGAGAAATGAAGAAAATGATCCCATTTACTATTGCAATGAGAAAACAAAAAGGTGCCTAGGAATAAATTTAACTAAGAAGGTAAAAGACCTGTACTTGGAAAATTATAGGACATTGAAGAAAAAAATTGAGAAAGATACAAATAAATGGAAGCATACACTGTGTTCATAGATTGAAATAATTAACATCATTAAAATATCCATACTACCCAAAGTAATCTATAGATTCAAAGCAATTCCTATTAAAATAACAATGGCATATTTCACAGATCTAGAGCAAATGTTACAAAAATTTATATGGAATGAATAGTCTCATCTCTTGAGAAGGAAGAACAAAGTTGGAGGAATCAGAATAACTGATATCAAAATATACTGCAAGTCCATTGTAATAAAAACAGCCCAGTACTGGCATAAGAATAAGCACATAGATCAATGGAACAGAACAGAAATAAACCCACACCTTTATGATCAATTAATACTTGAGAAAGAAAGCAAGAGCCCACAATGGAGAAAAGGCAGTCTCTTTGTTGCCGGTGGAAGTGGGGATCCTGTGGTGCCATGAGAAAAAGCATTTTAAGAGATCCACAAGGGAGCATGGGGTCTGGTGGTAATATTTATTTGGGAAGCAAAATTAAAGGAGTTCCCCAATGTGCCACCTCTGTCCATCCTGCCATGGCAATTCAGGGCTAGAAATAGAGTCCAGAGATCCTGTGCTACATTAAAGCTTAGTTTCAGTTCAGCATTTGGCTAGCGTTGCTTGTGTTCTGGGCTGCAATCCATTGCTGTGCTGTGGTATTCAGGCTCCCACCTGGAGCCTGCGTTTGAAGCCCATGGCCAGTGGGCCATGGGGCTGGCTAAGGCAACACGGCTATGGAGAGAGAAGCACAAAAGCACAGGCGAGTGCAGGTCACTGAGCAAGAGAGAAAGCTCGGTTCTCCTGAGGTTTTAACAGGAAGCTTTTTCAAAATATCCAATTAACTTCCCAAGATTTCAGGGCCTTCTATTGGGGTCTACCCTCAAGCAAACATTCTTTTCCCCAGGTTAGAGGACAATCCTCTATGGTGAAATACCTCCCCCTGGCCATTCTGACTTTTTTGCGTATGTGTTTACCTTCCCCATTGTTTTATCCCTTCCACCAGTAATCCCCGGGGAATGGACTAATGGTTCCCTGGTGGGGAGTATGAAGCTGTAGCTTCCTGTGAAGCAAATAGGCCTCTGCTTCTCAGCTGAACATGCTCAACAATGTCTGACTTCCCTTGCTTTCTTCCTATTTATCAATAACTAGCTACCTCAGTAACATCCTATATAATAAAAGCCTAATATGTTGTGTCCAACCGTTTGACCATTCGACTAGTCACTATGATGTGCACTGACCACCAGGGGACAGATGCTTCGACCAGTAAGTTAGCTAGCTGCTGGAGTCCGGCTCATTGGGACTGGGCAAGATGGGTCGGTCCCTCCCCTACCCCAATCGTGCACCAGTGCAGTCCATCTGCCTGGCCTGTGCCCTCTATCGATCCAGGAACCCTTGGGGGATCTGTGCACCGGGCCTCTAGTCTTCAATAAATGGTGCTGGGAAATTGGATGGGTACATGCAAAAAAATAATAAAACTAGACTATCAACTTACACCATACAGAAGAATAAAATTAAAATGGATACAAGACTTAAATGTAAGTCACAAAACCATAAAAATTCTAGAAGAAAACATAGGCGAAAAATCTCATGTAGCAATATTTTTTGCTGATATATATTCTTGGGCAAGGGGAACAAAGAAAAAAATAAGCAAATGAAACTACATCAACCAAAAAAATCTTTTGCACAGAAAGAGAAACTGTCAACAAAATAAAAAGGGAACCCACTGTATTGGATAACACATTTGCCAATGATGCATCTGATAAGGGGTTCATTTCCAAAATATATAAAGAACTTACAAAACTCAACACCAGAAGACAAAAAAACTCAAAAAATAGGCAAAGGACTTGAATAAATATTCTCCAAAGAGGACATATGGATGTCCAATAGTCATATGCAAAGATGTTCAATGTCACTACTCATCAAAGAGATGCAAATTAAAACCACAATGAGATATCACCTCACACCTGCCAGAATGACTATCATCAATAAATCAATGAAGAAAGAATTGCTGGTGATGTGAAGAAAAGGGAACCTTCCTGCACTGTTGGTGGGAATGCTGGTGTAGCCACTGTGGAAAACAATATGGAGTGTCTTCAAAAAATTAAAAATGGAGCTGCCTTTTGACTTGGTGATTCCACTTCTGGAATATATCATAAGAATAATCTTGAAACACTAATGCAAAAGAATATATGCACCCCTATGTTCATTACAGCTTTATTTCCAATAGCCACGTTCTGGAAACAGCCCACGTGTCCATCAGATGAGTGGATAAAAAAATGATGGTATATTTGTACAATGAATACTACTTGGCCATAAAACAAGGAAATCTTACTTTTCGCGACAGCATGGATGGACCTAGATGTTATGCTAAATGAAATAAGCCAGTCAGAGAAAGGCAAATATCATATGATCCCACTTATATATGGAATCTAATGAACAAGATAAACTGATGAACAAAATAGGAAAGAGGCATGGGCACATGGAACAGACTGACAGTTGTCAGAGGGGAGGGGAATGGAGGTACTGGATGAAATAAGTTGAAGAGATTAGTCAAAAAAATCCCACATGTATGCGTAACACATAGACACAGAAAACAGTGTGGTGATGACCATAGGGAAAAGGTGTGATGTCTGGTGGAGGTGGGCAAATTAGGAAAAATAAGGGCGAAAAGAGACTTTTCTTGGGTGATGAGTGCATAATGCAGTGTGCAGATGATGTTTCATTGAGTTGTACACTTGAAACCTGTATAGTTTTGTTAACCAATATCACATCAATAAAAATCAATTTTTAAAAACTGCCAAATACAGACTCTCAAGGAATATTAGCAATTATAGAAAGGGTGGATAGAAAAGAAGGAATAAAAATACATGGAAATTTAATTTTTAGAGAGAAAAGAAAATAATTATGAAATATGTTTTGTAATTAGAAACAAGAGAGAATTTTAAAATTAAAAGTGGTCAACAGTATCTCAAAGCTATTCTTTTAATAGATGAATAAACAATTATGCATGTGATTTCCCTTAAATTCAACACAAAATACTGGGTTCATATACTATACCCAGTGCTAGTGACTAGAACTGTGTGTGGGGAAAAATTCCTTATCACATGGAAATTAAATTCTAGTCTAAAATATTAGACAATTAATGGGTAAATAATGTTCATATATCTGGTAAATGCTAAGAAAAATATTGGGTTATGGAAACTGAGAATGGTGCTGGGAGTATGGGCTAGTTTTGCTTGGTTGGACAAGAAAGATTTGTGCAATAAGATAAATATCACATAATCTTACTCATTTGTGGATATAATAAACTGTTGAACATAAATAGATCTAGAGACAGAGAAGCATTGAACAGACCGTCAAACTTCAGAGGGAAGGTAGAAGAGGGTCGGTAAGAGATCAACCAAAGGACTTGAATGCATGCATATAAGCATAACCAATGGACACAGACACTAGGGGGGTGAGGGCATGTGTTGTGGTGGGGGTGGGGGTGGCCAGGGATAGATCAATGGGGGAAAAAGGAGACATATGTAATACTATATGTAATACCTTAAACAATAAAAAATATTTTTTTTAAAAAAAAAGTACTATTGGGACAAAATAAATAGTGCTGGATTAATGTCTTACTTTTTATACCTCACAAATTTTTTATATACAATATAAAAAAAAGATAACACTTGAGCGGACACCAGTAGAATGTAATGATGGGAACCATGGTTTGTCTGTGATGGCTATATGAAGAGCAGAGATTTTATCTGCTGAATATTTTCAACAGATCTTTTTGCTACTATGTTGTTACTTGACTGTTGGTGGATAGATAGGGAGGAAATGTAAAGATCGTTTAAGAAAATATTTGAGCAAAATAACGGAGTGTAAAGTGAGCTTGGTGCACGTCAGGGTTTCTCAACCCTGGTTCTGTTGTCATTTTGGATGGAACAAATTGTCATTGTGAGCAATCATCCTGTGTTTTGTAGGATGTTTATCAGAATACCTGACCTCTATCCACTGAATGCAAGTAGCACCCCATGGTTTTAACAACCAAACATATCTTCATTCAATGTCCAATATCCTTGGGAATCAAAATTATCCCCAGTTGAGAATCATTTGTCTCTGTAGACACAGGTGCAGGGATTGAATACATAAATAGATATATTTCAAAGCTACAGGAGAATGGATTTTTCATTTGAATTGGACATGGGCTGTGGAAGAAATAATACTTGAATACTTCGAGGTTCAATTTGACATTCCTGAGAGCTGGAAGACTAAAGAGGTGATGGAAATCAGTCTATCAGTTTTGGTCTTATTAAATTTGAAAAGCAGTTGGATATAAAACTGAAATTATACTAATTTGGTTGCCATATGTGTATAGACATTACTTAAAATCAAGGGAATGGATGAACTCATCTAAGGAATGAGTAAAGATAGCAAAGACAAGATTAAGAGACTGGGTCGTGGATTTCTCCCAAGTTAAGAGTTGGGGAATACGAGGAGGACTGGCAATAGAGATTAAGAAGTTTGGGGTGTGGCCCTGCCAGAGTGGCTCAGTGGTTGTCGATCAGGAGGTCATGGTTAGATTCCCAATCAGGATACATGCCCGGAGTGTGGGTTCAATCTCCAATAGGGACAGTGAAGGAGGCAGCTGATCAATGATACTCTGTCATCATTGATGTTTCTATCTCTCCCTCTTCTTTCCTTACAATCAATAAAAATATATATTTAAAAAAAGAAGTCTGCGTGTGTGTGTGTGTGTGTGTGTGTGTTTCTTCCTCTTTTCATCCTCCTTTCATGAGTATAAGAGAATAAAGGTAAAAAAAAATTCACAATGCAGCTGCTGGCATGAGAATAGTGCTATTTTACAGAAATGTTTAAGGACACAATACCCAATCATTTATGTCTACAGAACATTTTTTCTTTTGTAATAGCTCTTTCATTTGGAGAATTGCCTTTTCCTCTTCACCAAACCATGTAATTGAGTGCTGGTGGTCAAGCATAATTCCCAATTCTTTGGCAATACTGAAGAGAGTCTGACCCAGTTACCAGAGCGCAGGAGTTTCTGGCAAACATACAGAGTAGCACCAAATTTGGTGCATTGAAATCCAAAACCAATATGCATAGAAGAGAAAATAGACACAGCAAAGATCCAGATGGCATCTGCTACTCTGGTCAATTGTGTTCTGTAACTAGATATTTATCCTCACCTACCTAACCTAATGCAAACTGAAATTACCTCACTTGCAACTAAAATAGTTTTGCCTAAAATAATGCAAAATTGAATAAAGGATGCAAAATAGCAATAAAATATTTTAATATTATATGGACAAGGAAAGGTCAAAACATTTGTTGTATCACTATGGCATAATGCTTACATATAAATAATAATTTGCCTATTTTATTTCTGACTCCAGGTTGAGGACATCCCAGGGAACTCCTAAATTATCTAAGTCAAATTTCCTTAAAATCCTTAAAGGTAGTACCCAAATGTTGAAACTACAGATGCCTGAATGATAAGTAACGGCATTATTGTATTGGTTTCATAACTTTATATGTGAATACATGTTATAATATACATATAGATGTTTAAAATGTCTTTACAATAAAAAGGGATCCTAACCTTTGAAAATTTGCAGAACCATTGCATTAGATATAATTCATGGTGATTTGCCTTCATTTAAAAATGAATGGTAGGCCATGTTGCTACTTTTAGCTTTATAGAATAGAGTTGGTAATAAATTAAATTTAGGGGTAATGGTAGATTTTCCAAAAAGTAACAACTATTTGAATACAACTGATTTTTGTGTTTATATTGCTGTTATGCTTTTCATCCTGGCCTCTTTCCATCCTGGTCTTTTCCCATCATAGGGGCACTGGTATGTAGCTTATTGAAACTATCCACAATTCTCTGATTTTCATATCAAGGTCCTTGCTAGTTTTTATTAGACAATTATGCATAATTATCATGATTCATAATCTTATAGTGTTGGCATTCTTTATTCATAATAGAATTCCCTTTGCCACTCCTCATTTTTCATTCTTTTATTGAAATTGGAAGATAATGAAGCATACTGGTTAATTCTACCTCTGCCACTTACTTAAATTCCCAATGCCATAGTCTTTCATCTATAACATATAGTAATAAGCAATAACACTAGACTTATACATAAAAATCTATAAGAAATAAATAATTTCTTATTTTTAAATTGCTAAATTCAGGACAGCTAGAAAAATTATAGGCATTTAAATATATCTTAGAACATGGTAGGTAGATATTCAGTAAATATTTGCTAATATACAAAAGTAAATTTATTCCAGAAATAGAATTATGTCTTATATAGTTAATAATTATTAGATAACTAGAGGCCTGGTGCACAAAAATTTGTGCACTCGGGGGGGGCGGGTCCCCCAGCCCAGCCTGTGCCCTCTCGCAGTCTGGGACCCCTTGGGAGATAACGACCTGCTGGCTTAGGCCTGCTTCCGGGTGGCAGAGGGCAGGCCCAATCCTTAGGTGCAGCCCCTGGTCAGGCTCAGAGCAGGGCCGATTGGGGAGTTGGGGCGCCGCCCCCTGTCACACTCAAGGCAGGGTCAATGGGGAGGTTGCGGCGCTACCCCCTGTCACGCACAGAGCAGGGCCGATCAGGGGGTTGGGGCGCTGCCCCTGTCACACACAGAGCAGGGCCCATCAGGGGGGTTGGGGCGCCACCCTCTATCACCCACAGAGCAGGGCAGATAAGGGGGTTGGGGCGCTGCACCCTGTCACACTCAGGGCAGGGCCGATGGAGAGGTTATGGCTCTACCCTGTCACACACAGAGCAGGGCCCGTGGTGGGGGAGGGTTGGGGCGCCGCACCCTGTCACACACAGAGCAGGGCCGATCAGGGGGTTGGTGCGCTGCACCCCTGTCAAACACAGAGCCACAGGGCAATCAGGGGATTTGGGGAGCTCCCCCCCTATCAGGGCACAGAGCAGGGCAGATAGGAGAGGTTGTGGCCCCCGCCCCCCTGTCACACACAGAGCCGCAGGGCGATCAGGGGGTTTTGGACGCTGCCCCCTGGTCACGCTGATCCCCGGTGCCGGGGAGGCATATTACCCTTTTACTATATAGGATAGAGGCCTGGTGCATGGGTGGGGGGCCGGCTGGTTTGCCCTGAAGGGTGACCTGGATCAGGGTGGGGGTCCCCCACTGGGGTGCCTGACCAGTCTGGGTGAGGGGCTGAGGGCTGTTTTCCGGAAGCGAGTGACTGAAGCTTCCAACCGCTCCTTGGTTTTTTTTGTTTTTTTTTTTCTTCTGGGCCAGCTTTAGCTCTGAGGCCTCGCCGCTGAAAACATCGATACATTGTTGCTAAAGCCCGGCTGAATGAAAGCCGGTTTCTGGGGTTTTGTTTATCTTCTTATTTGCAACATAGTACATAGTTTCTTAGAGTTGTAGCTCAGAGGCCGGCAAGTGAGGCAGGGAACGTTGGAGTCCTCCTTCACTGCAGCAAGCAAGCCTCATGTTCGCTTCCAGCTGCCTGGCTGCCGGCCGCCATCTTGGCTGACAGTTAATTTGCATATACTCACTGATTAGCCAATGAAAAGTGTAGCGGTCGTACCCTAATTACCATGTTTCTCTTTTATTAGTGTAGATATGTGCTATTCTTGCAGACTATGCCTTAGCCTTTTTGCTAGTACTGTTAGACAAATATCTTAGACATAATGCATGTTGCAATTACTTCACCCACTTGGTTCAATTTCTTCATTTCTGAAGTGCACCTACAGAGATGTTATGGTGACATATTCATTGTGAAATTTATTGAGAACATTTAAATGTGAAGAAAGTAAATGTGACTTTTTAAATTTAATTTTTTAAATTTTAGATAATGATAAATTTGCATGAAATTGTAAGAACTAAAGAGAAATATCACATATTTTTACCATTTCCCCACAGAGGTAACATCTTGTAAATATATAGTATAATGTAAAAACCAGGATATTGGCATGGATACCATTCACCAATCTTATTTATATTTCTCCATAGTTAAAGTACGTGCACGTGTGTGTGTGTGTGTGTGTATTCTGTGTAATTTCATCACATGTTAGATTAGATAAATGGAAAGTGTTATAAACTTCTATGGTCATTGCTGTGTCTCTTCACCTGTTCCATTCTTCCTTTTATTTATTATTTTCTTCAGCAGTCATATGTATCAGTTCAGGAAACACTTTATTCTAAACGATTTGATGCTTTTTTAAAGAGTAGTTCTAAATGGCTTGAGTTGAGAACTTTATGGTAGAGATGAAGAGTGCTCAACATGGACAGATAAATAAGCAAGACAGAGACTGGAAATAAAATAAAATAATCCACAGGAACAAGTGTGAGATACTTACATGAAATCTCAGATCCAAGATCAACACATCAAACTGGGTGAGATGGCTGGCACACACTTATTTTGTTCCTTTCATTCTATGAGGCACTGTAAGGTTTACAATCATCAGGCATAAATGAGCGTGTTTATAATCTACAAAATCTTTTATCAAATCTTAACCAAAGAATATTTTTTATTTTTACAGTTCTATTTTGACCATTAACCCAAACAATCAGTGAACATAGAAAATGTGGGTATAACTGATGAAATTGCTTGTGCAGATACGGCTAAATTGCTGTGTAATCAGGGCCTGATTGGGTCTGATTATGAAAGCTCTCTTTAATGAATACAAATGCTTGATAGGCTGTTAAAATTCCTTCTTATATTATTATGTATTCACTATATAATGCTTCTTTGTGAGGCACTGAAAACTTCATCTATTCTCTTTTGAGTCTCGCATGCAGGTTCAGTTAAAAAATGTTAAAAATAAAATATATTAATGACTGTTCACATTATCTTTAAAAAAAATTAACTAGCAAGCTGGGGAATCAGTACAAAAGCAATTGTTCACAATTACATAGTGTCAAGTGTCCTCTTACCAAATAGCTTATGCAGCTTATTTAGGCATATGTAGGTCAAATAATTCCCCACAAAGGGTGTGAGTATTCATGCTGCTGAATTTCCTTTTCATTTGAAGAACATGTACTTTCTTAAAAATATTCTTTCTAGTATATAAACTATAGGTGATGACACAGAACATATGGTAATAAATCCAATATATATGTGTATGTGTCTATGGTCATTAGGGTTGTAAACCTTGGGGTTCAACTTGATATTTCTCAGAAGGAGAATCTCCAAAAGCTAGGCCCTTTTC
Source organism: Myotis lucifugus (assembly GCF_000147115.1). Lineage (NCBI taxonomy): Eukaryota > Metazoa > Chordata > Mammalia > Chiroptera > Vespertilionidae > Myotis > Myotis lucifugus. Next base: position 3,862,972 of record NW_005871072.1, read on the forward strand.
AAAAAGTAAAAAGAGAGGTAATTCATAAAGCATCTTTACTATAACTGACTTTATATTTACAAATTTAATGCACTGCCCTTTCTATAAAGTTTATCCATCCCACTGCTCTGGGATTCCTATCCTCGGTGGGCTTTTATACCCTCAGTCTCTAGTATATCCCTCTTTAGGGTGCATTCATCCCTGCCTTCAAACATGCATACATCTTCCATGTCTTGATTCTATCACCCAGAATCTTTCCAGATTTGTAATCCATGCCATAATACTTGCTTTCCACACTGTTCTGAACCACTCCTCTAAACTAGAACTTTTTTCTTACAATGAATATAATAATACCTAAAATAAAGTTGTTCATATAGTACATAGAATAAAGCACTAAGCTCAGTCACTGACAAGTAGAGAGATCAAAATGACAGCTGTGGTGGGGGGTGGCATGGGGTGTGTGGAGACATTGAGCAAAAAAGGAATAAAAGAGAAAAAACTCGTGGACATGGACAACAGTGTAATGATTGCCAGGGGGAGGGGGGGAGTATTGCGGGAGGGTGAGAAGGGGATGGAGGATAAATGGTGATGGTCAGAGACTTGACTTGGGGTGGTGAATACACAATACAGAGTACAGATGATGTGTTGTAGAATTATGCACCTGAAATCTATATAATTTTGTTAACCACTGTCACCTCAGTAAATTCAATTAAAGGAAAAAAAGACAATTTAAAAAGGTGCTCACTGTACTTCACTTTCCCTCCTTCCCCTTACTTCCCTTTAATGTCCAGATATTACAACCACATGTCCAGAGCTATTGCATCAATTTTTTTCAACATCAGTTTTAAATCTGCTTCACTATTCCCGTGCTCTACAAAAATGCCATTTTCACAAATCATCAGTGACCCGCATATAGTCCCAGACCATCTGTGCTAATTCTTCTCTCCCCAAGCTTTCAAATTCAGTTCTCACTCAGTTATTATCTCTTTCTTGAAAAGCTATTCTTTCTTAGTTTTTCTGACTCTGTTTTTATTTCCTTACTCCATATTCTTTGTTTGTTCTTACTGTCTCTAGAGAATTTATTGAGTAGTTAAACACAAATTTGTAAAGTGTTGTAAGAGTTTTAAAAAAATTGAAAATAACTAACTATGCAATTTTCTTGAATTACTTAACTTCTGTAACTTAACTTTATATATCTGTGAAATGGGTTGGTCCAGTATTATTCAGATCTAAACTTTTCTTAGTAGAAATAATGAATTAGGGAGAACAAGATTGTTTGCACCTTAAATTCAAAGATTGTCATTCAATTGTCACATCACTTAAAGAAGTAGATTGTTCCCTAAGAAAGTTGAGTAATAATGTGTGCAGTATATAAAATGTTAAACTACTGATACTGTGGAAACATAGAAATCGATTTGTTGTCAGACATCACCTGATTTCCCTACAATAATCCTTCATGTGACTCTTTTGACCTTCACTTGGACAGTGTACTTTTATTCATAAAATCATGCTCTCTGACTTTTCTTCCAGTCTCACCTTTCTCTTTTAAATCAATATTACAATGTAATACTAGTTTATTAACTATAAATAATTATAAATGACAATTAACTCAATCTATCTTTAAATATTTTCACTCAAAATTTTATATATACAAATTTCTGTAGAGGTACAATTTATTGATTGATTTAATAATTATTAGTAGCACTTGAATGAGTGATTCTAAGCTTTAGCATACATATAAAATTTTTGGAGAGTTTGTTAAAATTGAAGATTCTCATTCTCTTCTGGTTTGAAGTTCCCAAATCTATGTTTTTCCTTAAAAAGCACCTCAGGATCGCCTTTAGCATTGTATTAGGTTCTTGTTGTGTGATAAGGATGAACCAAATACAGTGCTTTGAACATGAGTAAGTATAGTTAGCAATACGTGAAAATAACTAACAATGAGAAGTGAAGGAGAGAGGTCAGTAAACAGTTTAATGGGAGTACAGCGTTCAAGTTTAGGAAAGAAAATATTACATTGAATGAGGGGAAACTTGGAATGTTACTTGGAGAAATTCTGAATTGTTTAAAGAGATAGATTCCAAGGTTTGGATCAATCTAAGGAGCAGAGCATAATTACAGAACCACAACAGAAGGATAAGGGGGATGGCTCACGATGGCTGGACAACTCTAACATCATGTAGTTCCTTCTTATTGGTTGCCCCTTCTTTTACTAATATCCAATCTCCAATAAAAAGACGGCTAATTATTTTCCTAATGTGATAGTTTTTATTTATATACATTTACTTATTCCTCCCAAAATTTTATGAGATATCTTTGTTATCTCCATTTTGTAGATGAGGGAATGGGAGTTAAAGTGGCTAATTAGCCAAGAATCAAATTGTAATCTTAGATTTTCAAATGCAGTGTCAGTTGCATTATTTTTATTGTATAACCATATAAATAAATGCACGCATACATATATTTACCTTTACATCTTCTTCCACTTATTTGCTGCCAACCACTAGTCTAAGCCTTCATGTTTCATATTGTTTTCTACAATTATCCACTTCTGCTGATGAAATTTTAGTTATAGAACAACTTGTTTTATAGATATGTTAAGATCAAAAGTGAAGCGATTCAATAAAGTTGCATAGATATTGTCAAGAACCACAGCCAAAAGTAGATGCTCTTACAATTCTCAGCTTTAGTAATCCTTCCATTTTACTTTCCTATTTATTTTAACCTTTGTCAGATATAGCAACCATTAGTGTTCCACAAAAGTGCTTTTATCATGTTACTCTATGAATAACTGTACTCCCATTAAACTTTTTACTGACCTCTCTCCTTCACTTCTCATTGTTAGTTATCCTATCTAATAATAGACAAAGATTGAAATTAAACGTACCTCTGCTACGCCTCCCATTGGCTAATCAGCGAGATATGCAAATTAACTGCCAACAAAGATGGCGGCTAATTTGCATACTGCAGGCAGATCCCGCTGCACCGCCCAAAGTGAGATCCTGGCCTGCCGTGTCTAGGGCAGGGTGGGCGGGGTGGCCTGGGCGGGCGGCAGCATGTTTGAGCTGCTGTCCGCCCCAGCGCAAGATCTGGGCCTGCAGTGTCTTGGGCGGGGTGGGTGGGGCGGGCAGGGCCAGTGGCAGCGTGATCCGTGAGAGGGCACATGTTGGGCTGAGTGACCCCCCTTCCCTGCCAGTGCACAAATTTTTGTGCACGGGCCTTCTAGTTTTATCATGTTACTCTATATTCTTGTCATAAGAACAAATCCTTTAATGCAAACCATCAGCCCTCTCTCTTCACATCCTGTTTTGTGCAGTGTATTCAAGGACCACCATTTCAAACACTCAGTTTTCATAGCAATAACAATTGAATACAAAAGTTGAAAGTATTCAGTATATGTATCCAAATTCAAACATAAATGTAAGCTTCTAGCCTTTGCTCTTTCCAACTCTTACAATAGAAGAGATCCTCCTTCTCTATCTTTCCACTGGTGTTCTCAGTCCCAGATTCTAGCATTTGTTCTATTATTCCAATTCTATTTGAAAGTATTTTAAACAATTTCAAATGTCACTCAACTAAAAGGAGAGAGAGAGAGAGAGAGAGAGAGAGAGAGAGAGAGAGAGGATTAGAGCAAGCATGGGAGTCTCTCCAGCTACCACTATATACTTTACATCTCTGTTTCATCCAGTTTTCTCAGGGGAGACACTGATACCAGCTGTCTTTATTTTCTAACCTCTCACTAACTCCTCATTCTGCCCTAATATGGACTCCAACATCCTATTTCCAAAAATATATGTGATAGTCTAATGACCGTCTCAGACTATGTTCAGTCCTCATTTGACTTTATTTCTCAAGTAGGTAAAATGACTGAAGCCTCCTTTCTGAAACACTGTTTCTTTTATCTCCACATCACAACACTCTTCTAGTTTTACTTTTTAATTATTTGAACCCTTAATTCAGTCTCCATTTCCAGCCACTCCTCTTGTGCTTACATATTTAATGTGAGAATTTCTTTCAGCTCTACTAGTATATTCTTCCTTTGCTTGGGTCTTTCAGCCACTCCTGTAGCTTCAGTCATCATTTGTATGTAACTTAAAAATATATTCCAAATTTTACATCTTTCTTCCCACTTGAATGTTCTATAGGTAACACAAATGAAATAGTTTTAAATTCAGTATCTTGTTTTAGTACTTAACTGAGTATCTTTTTTAGTATTTAATTTGCTGGGAATAGCATTATTTTTCATCTAGCTTTTCTAAATCTGAACTTGTGTGATCATTCTTCATTTTTCATACTTTCTTCTTTATACCCTTATTCACCCAATCATCATCTGCTGTCTGTTCTAAATACTTTAGACTCATCATCTCCTCTCAATCTCTATCTCTCACACTAGAATAAAGGCATTAACATGATGAGATCCTTAAATAAAATTCACCTAAGCTGCTGAGTTTCTATCCAGTTGCTACCTACTCTTCTTCCTCATCTTGGGGGGCCTTTCCCTCCTTTTCCTGGACTGCTTTTCTTATCACTCAAGACATCATTATCTTAGTTTTCCAGTCCCTTCATGTGTGGTTTTCTCTCGTTATAACCAGTCACTGCCCTATTTCAACTCTACCCCTGCACCTTCACCCTCATTCTAAATATACCCTTTCAACAGTTTGCCCAGTTAAATTTAATTTTAGACAAATAATGAATAGTGTTTAATAAAACATGTCCATAATATTACATGAAGCATATTACACTGAGGTATTTTTCATTGCTTATCTGAAGTTCAAATTTATGTTTAACTGTATCTTCTTTCCCCGACCCTAAATCTGGCTCATCACAATGTATCTCACTTACTTTCTACTATAGTGTGTACTCCATGATGACAGGGACTGTGTGTGGCTTATGAATGCTGCTGCTCCAGGGCCACCAAATGTGTGCATAAATAGAAAACACAATATATTTTGCAGAATTCATGATTTACGTAATGTTCAAGTTCTCTGAAATTTAATACTAAATTTGGCCATACAAATGTGCCCATTACTAACATTACATTTTTTGCTACTCACATTGGTTATTTTTACTCAGATGTCTTTATCCCAACCTGTGAACTTTACTTTCACTGTTGTCTCTTGGAAAGCCCAATTCCTTATGATACAAAATTAAGGCATAACCTGTGCTAGAACCATATATAACACCCATCTGTTGCCTGAAGCTTTCTTTTCAATAAGTTCAGCTATTATACTAAAAAACAAAACTCTCAAAATTTACAAGAAAAATGTTTCAATTTTAAAGGAAAACCATTTGTAAGTGTCTAAGTCAGAAATTAAAAACACAGATTCGTGTTTTAAGTTTACTGCCATGGTATCTGTCAGCCTCTGTGGAGTTTGCATTTGTCTAATGCAGGTACAAGTTGTCCCTGGGATGTCTGGTGTGTGTGTGTGTGTGTGTGTGTGTGTGTGTGTGTGTGTTTCTGTTGTTCAGGGAGAGAAAGTGGAGTGGACTGATAATAGATAATATTGTGGTCAGGGTATAACTTGATATTTTATATGGTGATCAAACCAATGTTTACATAATTGAAGATTAAAAATGTTATTTAAACTAAAATTAGTTCATGATCAAAATAATCCTCTGCCATAAGGGTTTTGAATTTATATATAAGAAAACACTCCTTCAAAAATAGAGATTTTGATAATGAATACACTATCTCTTATGAGGTATCTTTCATATACTAATTAATGGAGATTTTAAATTGTTAGACTATTTTGTTTATGTATTTATAAAATTATTTCTTACACATGTCAAGTTTTTAAGTAAATATCTCTCATTTTTAAAATAATTTAGAAATATTAAGTAATAACTTTGGAAATGTCTTTTGTTATTTTCTATATACCAACTCCACAATTCTAAAGCATTAAGCATTAAGTAACTCAGACACTTTAATGAAGATTTAATGTGCCCTGTCAAGGTCACTTCACTCCTCATTTACCAGAACCTTTATTATCACGACTATTCAGACCCTGCATTGCTGTCATTTATTTGGGCTTTGTCAGTAGTAATTATAGATGGATTCCTGAGGAAGCCATTCTTAAGTCTGTCATTTTTAAGGTATCAGTAGGGTTTCCATAGTGCAAAGAACAACACCTCCTTTTAGTTTGACTTGGGAATAGGTTATGAATAGAGCTTACATGCCCTAAATGAATAAAATTAAAATATCTTGACTCAAGAGGAGGGCCACAGAGGGAACACAGATATAGCACAGAGGAAATACAACAAGCATTTCTTTCTTTTCTTATTTTTACTTTATTTATTGTCTAAAGTTTTACATATGTCTCCTTTTTCCCCGATTGACACCCACCCCCACCCCTGCCACAACCATTCCCAACCCGGGCAAGCCCTCATTGCCCCAGTGCCTGTGTCCATTGATTACACTAACATGCATGCATAAAAGTTCTTTGGTTGCTCTCTAACCGCCCCCCCCACAGCCATTTAGATCTATTCTTGTTCATCAAATTATGTTGATCATTATATCCCACATATGAGTGAGATCATGTGATATTTATCTTTCTCAACTGGCTTATTTCACTTAGCATAATGCTCTCCAGTTCCATCCATGCTGTTGCAAATGGTAAAAGTGCCTTCTTTTTTTATAGCAGCTTAGTATTCCATTGTGTAGGTGTACCACAGTTTTCTAATCCACTCATCTGCTGATGGGCTCTTAGGCTGTTTCCAAATCATAGCTATTATAAATTGTGCTGCTATGAGCATAGGGGTGCATATATCCTTTCTGATTGGTGTTTCTGGTTTCTTGGGATATATTCCTAGAAGTGGGATCACTGGGTCAAATGGGAGCTCCATTTTTAATTTTTTGAAGAAACTCCATACTGTCTTCCACAGTGGCTGCACCAGTCTGCATTCCCACCAGCAGTGCACCAGGGTTCCTTTTTCTCCACATCCTCTCCAGCACTTGTCAATTGTTGATTTGTTGATGATAGCCATTCTGACAGGTGTGAGTTGGTACCTCATTGTTGCTTTGATTTGCATCTCTCGGATGATTAGTAACTTTGAGCATGTTTTCATGTGTCTTTTGGCCTTCTGCATATCCTCTTTCTAAAAGTGTCTATTTTGGTCCTTTGCCCATTTTTTGATTTTTATGATTTCCTGTCTTACATTTAAGTCCTTTAGCCATTTTGAGTTTGTTTTTGTGTATGGTGTAAGTTGGTGGTCTAGTTTCATTTTTTTGCATGTATCTAACCAAATTTCCCAGCACCATTTATTAAAGAGACTATCTTCACTCCATTGTATGCTCTTGCCTCCTTTGTCAAATGTAAATTGAGCCTAATGGCTTGGGTCGATTTCTGGGTTCTCTGTTCTGTTCCATTGGTCTATATGCCTGTTCTTGTGCCAGTACCAGGAAGTTTTGAGAACCATGGCTTGGTAATATAGCTTGATATCTGGTATTGTGTTCCCTCCAACTTTGTTCTTCTTTCTCAGGATTGCTGCAGCTATTCGGGGTCTTTTTTTATTCCAGATAAATTTTTGGAGTTTGTTCTAGATCTTTGAAGTATGCCATTGGTATTTTAATGGGGATTGCATTAAATTTGTAGATTGCTTTGGGTAATATGGACATTTTAATGATGTTGATTCTACCAATCCACGAACATGGCATATTCTTCCATTTGTTTCTGTCTACTTCTATGTCTTTTTTCAATGTCCTGTAGTTTTCTGAGTACAGGTCTTTTACCTCCTTAGTTAAGTTAATTCCTTGGTATCTTATTTTTTTTTTTTGGTGCAATGGTAAATGGGATTTTTTTTCCCATTTCTCTTTCTGTGAGTTCATTATTGGTGTATAAAAAGGCCATAGATTTCTGGGTTTTAATTTTGTATCCTGCTACATTGCCAAATTCATTTATTAGGTCTAGTAGTAGTTTTTTTATGGAATCTTTGGGGTTTTCTATGTATAGTATCTTGTCATCTGTGAATAGGGACAGTTTTACTTCTTCTTTTCCAATTTGGATGCCTTTTATTTCTTCTTCTTGTCTAATCTCTATGGCTAGCATTCCCAGTACTATATCAAATAGGAGTGGGTAAAAGTGGGCATCCCTGTCTTGTTCCCATTCTCAGGGGAAATGAGTTTAGTTTTTTCCCATTGAGTATGATGTTGGCTGTAAGTTTGTCATATAAGGCTTTTATTATGTTGAGGTATGATCCCTCTATTCCCACTTTGCTGAGAGTTTTTATCAAGAAAGGGCATTGGATTTTGTCAAATGCTTTTTCTGCTTCGATTGATATGATTATGTGATTTTTGTCTCTCAATTTGTTTATATGATGTATTGACAAGCATTTCTTTAACTTGGATTATTTTGTCCAAAGGGGGGAAAAAAGTGATGTTAAAAAGATGCTGGGCCCGATGACTATGTTGGCGTTACTGCCAGCTCTGGGTGGTTTAAAACGTTTAAGAATCATTATTTATTACATAGGGTGAAAGTGAGTGGTGAGTCTCTGCCCTCTCTTCTGAAGGCAGCTGAAGAATTTTTGGCAACTCTAGATAAGCTTATTGTGGAGGAAAATTACTTGTCAGAGCAAATATTCAGTATGGATGAAACCTCACTGTTCTGGCAAAGATGCCTGCAAGGACTTTTATCTATAGGGAGGTCAAACCAATGCCAGGTTTCAAGGCTTTTAAGGACAGGCTAACAGTCTCGCTTGGGGACAATGTTACAGGATACAAATGAAACCCTTCATGATATGGCATTTTCATTCCAGGGCCTTCAAGCATATTAATAAGCACACACTGCCTGTGTGCTACAGTAACAATAATGCCCTTCTGAATAGCTATGCCAGTGAAATGGAAAATTACTATTTAGAGAGAAACATACTTTCCAAGATTTTGCTTATTGTTGGTAATGCTCCCAGATATCCCTCTTCTACTGGAGATCTTCATCTCAATATTAAAATGGTGTTTCCCCATTCAAACACCACCTCTTTAATTGAGCCAGTGGATGAAGGATTTATAGCAATTTTAAGGCCAGCTAACTGAGGTGCCCATCTTATTGCTGCACCTAAGAAAGACACCAAAGCAATTCTGGAAAGATTACAACATCTATGATTGTATCAAGTACCACACTTGTACTTGTGGTGATTTTTATCAAGGAGTGTATGAATGACATTTGAAAAAAGGCACTCCTGAGGTCCCTGCATGACTCCAAAGGATGAGGCGATTTTCCAAGGAAGAGGAGATTGTAAAATTAGCAAGGCTGTGGTTAAAATGGCAAACAATTTTAAGCTGGCTATTGATGAGAATGATGATTAGGAGCTGCTGGAGATGGTTCCTGAGGAATTGACTAATAAGGAGTAGTTAAAACTGGAGCACGGACACATAGCTGAAGATGAGGCAAGAGAAAGGAATGCTGCAGGGGAAGAAAACAAACAAGAAAGCTCATCCAAAAAATTCAGTGAAGGGTCTGGCAGAAGCTTTTGCATATTTCAAAGTTATTTAAACGTTTGAAAACATGAACCCCAATACTGAAAGGTCTTAATTAATAGAGAGGAATACTCATGGTGTATCATCTGCTTACAAGATACCCTATGATTAAAAAACAAAAACAAACAAACAAAACAAGCTACCATGGACATATTTCTGAAAAGAGTGACCCATACTCAAGAAGAGCCTCAGGCAGGTCTTTTAGGAGGTATTCCAGAAGGTTTTGTTATTAGAGAAGAAGACAGCTCCACGCCTATGATAGCCTCTGAAGATAAGTCATGGAGGTGGAAACAGTGGTATTGATGATTCTGGCCTTCTGTAGGTCTTGGCTAATATGTATTTTATGTCTTAGTTTTTAACAAAAAGATTAATTTTTTTAAATAAAAGTTTTGAAAATAGGAAAAAGCTCATAGAATAAGGATATAAAGAAAATAATTTTGTATAGCTGTATAATGTGTTTGTGTTTTAGGCTAAGTGTTATTACAAAAGAGTCTAAAGTTATAAAATTTTTAAAGTTTATATAGAGTAAAAAAGTTATAGTAAGTTGTTTAATTTATTATTAAAAACTAAAAATATCTTTATAAGTTCACTGGAGCCTAAGTGCATAGTGTTTATAAAGTCTACAGTAGTGTACAGTATTTTACTAGGCCTTCCCATTCACTGATTCACCCAAAGTAACTTTCAGTCCTGCAAGCTTCATTCATGAGAAGTGCCCTATAAATATTTACATTTTTTATCTTTCATACCATATTTTTCTACACCTTTTTTTCTGTTTAAATATGTTTAGATACACAAATACCATTTGTTACAACTGCCTACAGCATTTACTACAGTAACATGTTGTACAGGTTTTATAGCCTAGAACCAGTACGTTATACTATATAGCCTAGGTATGTAGTAGGCTACACCATCTAGGTTTGTGTAAATGCTCTCTATGATGATCTCATAATAAAATTGCCTAATGATGCACATCTTAGAGTGTATCCCCATCGTTAAACGAGTCATGCATGACCCTCTATATTTTACCTTTGGAAATTCCCAATACAAAAGAGACAATGAACAACATAATATCACACTCCCCCTCTCCTCCTTCTCCCACTACTCCTCTTACTAATATTAACACTACTGCTATTGAAATAATCCTATCTAATAATAAACAAACATGGTAATTAACCATACCTCCGCTATGCTTCCCATTAGCTAATCAGGGCAATATGCAAATTAACTGCCAAACAAGATGGCTGCCGACAGCCAGGCAGCTGAAGCGAACAGGAGGCTTGCTTGCTCCAATGATGGAGAAAGCCAAGGTTCCCCGACTGCCACAGTCCGGCTCTGAGCTCCAGTCAAAGCAACAATGTTGCAATTATAGAAGCTAAACAAACCCCAGATACCTGCTTTCAGCCAGCCGGCCTCGGAGCTGGAGCCACAACAAAGTTTCAATTACAGAAAGTAAATAAATCCCAGAGTTAAAAAAAAAAAAAAGAAAAGAAAAAAAGGAGAGACTGGGAGCTTCAGTTGCAGGCTTGGCCCACCTGAAAACAGCCCTCAGCCCCTCATCCAGACTGGCCAGGCACCCCAGTGGGAACGCCCACCCTAAAAGGGGTGTGGCCAGCCTGAAAACAGCCCTCAGCCCCTCATCCAGGCTGGCCAGGCACCCCAGTGGGGACCCCCACCCTAAAGGGGGTGCAGGCAGCCTGAAAACAGCCATCAGTTCCTCATCCAGGCTGGCCAGGCACCCAAGCGGGACCCCCTCCCTGATCCGGGACACCATTCAGGGCAAATCAGCCGGCCCCCACCCGGGCATCAGGTCTCTATCCTATATAGTAAAAGGGTAATATGCAAACTGACCCTAACAGCAGAAGGACTGGGAATGACTGGTCGCTATGACACACACTGACCACCAGGAGGCAGACACTCAATGCAGGAGCTGTCCTCTGGTGGTCAGTGCTCTCTCACAGGGGGAGCTCTGCTCAGCCACAAGCCAGGCTGATGGCTGCCAGTACAGCGGTGGTGGGAGCCTCTCCTGACTCCTCAGCAGTGCTAAGGATGTCTGACTGTAGCTTAGGTCTGCTCCCCGCTGGCAAGTGGACATCCCTCAAGGGCTGCCGGACTGCCAGAGGGATGTCTGATTGCCATCTTAGGCCAAATCCCCCGAGGAGCAGCCCTAAGCCAGCAGGTGGTCATCCCCTGAGTGGTCCCAGACTGCGAGAGGGCACAGGCTGGGCTGAGGGACCCCCCCCCCCCGAGTGCACAAATTTTTGTGCACTGGGCCTCTAGTACTATAATAATTTTTCATTGTTGAGCACAGTATTTTCCAGGCAGGTTTCTAAGTTCTTTTTACTTAAAACTTACAGGAGTCATATGGTTGTTATTCCCCTTTTTTATGGAAGATTCAAAAAACACAGAGGCTAAATAAACTGCTTGAGAACACTGTGGATGGATGTTATAGCCATGTGGCAAATAGAGGCAAAATGACTATAGAGCTCAGAATAGAAATGATCAGAATTTAACATCAATTTTTTTCCCCTCAGGAGTGTATGTAGAGATACTTAAAATCGCTCCCTTAGATTAAATTGTTTTTCTTCTGTTAATTATATGGATTTGGACAAATTATATTTGAAATTTTCAGTATTCTTTGTTTCTTCTAAAACTAGTCATAATACTGATTTGCATAGGATTATATTTAAGATTAAATTAAATTGAATATTAAGCACTCTCCATGGTATATAATAAAAATTCTCTCTTTGTGTCATATGAATCATTGTTTAAATTTATGAGAATATAGAAATTGGTAACACAAGTATAATATATGTGTATATGTGTGTGTATAAAAACCTTGGCTTATATGTACTAGAAATTGATACTTTTAGAATAACT
>NW_005871072.1:3875469-3882082 GCF_000147115.1 Myotis lucifugus
TACCATACAACAATCTGTCAGGGAAAAATATATGCTAAGGATCACAGAGCAAGCCATCTAAACTGCCTCTAGAATGAGCTAAGTTCTGAGTACAGTTCAAAGACCAGATTACAAACAGAAATGAGCAGTTTTCCTATCATGAACCCAGCTTCTTTGGAACCGTAAAATTATTCATGAGAAAAATTTAAATCCTTTTAGATATACTTCCAAAAATGCCATGTCCTTTTAAGAAAGTTATTTAAAAAAAAAAAAGTTGACCTACTGCTATTTCCTACCCCTTTTTTGTTTATTAATATTTTTACCTGGAATGCTTTGAACAGAATAACCAGATTCATAGCAATTTATAAGTCAATTTACTGAAACAGCCAGGAAACCAATATGATTAATGTGTATCTTTTAATATATTAAAAGTGTCATGGCTACATGCAAAATATTTTTTCTCAGTTCTACATATAATATATGCTACAACACATTGCCAAGCACAAAGATTGAATCCTAATGAAGTACAAAATTTATCAGAGTAATATAAGCAAGCATAGCTTTTCATAGCAAAGACCTTCAAGGAGTATGAACTTTATGAAATATTGTTTTTTTAATATTCAAACATATGTTACATAAGCTTGTGGAACAATTTGACATCTTCTTAAGCATAATTTTTCAGAACTAAAGTATAATTTTCATCAGAGAGTTTATGTATAGTTTTCTTATTTTCTTACCCTCTGTATAATTTCAATAAAATATTTTAAATGCCTCTGAATTTGAAAAAAGGGAGAAATAAAGACAAACTTAATGGCCACCATCTAGTACAGAAAACAAGTTTCAATTCATGTTTATGTACGCCTGAATTCTTTCATAGAACTAGAGTAAAAATAAATAATTATAATAGGTTTTATAAATGAATTGTTATTGTAGTGAAAATCAATAATATATTAATACATCAATTATGTATAAAATTTTTATTAGAGGCAAACATACTCGTTTATTATTGCTATCCAGTACTATTATTTTTTTCATAGCATGCATAAGAGACCAGTTTACCATAGTTGAGTTTGGGGAGAAAACCAAGGAACTAATTGCATACTGTGAAAATGAATATATGTTCAGATTTGGAGACACTGCCACTTCTTCCCTAGGTTCTTCTGAAAATAAGTCATAATTCTTTACTTTCTTTGCTTTTGAGGATGCAAATTAAGATCACAGTCCAATTAGCAAATAGACATCTATCCTTGATTTAAAACTCAGATACGTCCATTCTATTTGAGTAAAGTCAGTTTTCGTTTAACAGAAATCAGGCCACTTGTCATCTTGGGCAGTGGGAGGTACTGACTGAGAAGGGGCAGGAGGAAAATGTGGCGGGTGGTGAAATTATTCCATATCTTGATTGCAGTGGAGAAATTGATACAAGTATAGGCACATGTGTTAAAACCCATCAATCCAGACATATAAAAGAGATCCATTTTATTGAATGTACATCAAAAAGTGGTGATAAAAAAAAAACAAAACTCTACAAGTGTTTGAGTGAATATGATATTCCATAGTGGCAGATCATTTCTCAATTCTAAATTTAGACGTAGTTTGGAAAGTGGTTTAGTGGTGGAAATTGCCTTGCTGTAGTTTGGAGTTTCTCAGAACATGCGTGTCTCTTTTTCACAGTGGCATTACTTTCCCGAGGAGCTGGACCTGTCTCGGGCTGCCTTAATTTAGTTCTTTAGTGCTCATTTGGGCAGAACACTCTACTAAGTTTTGGGAGAGGGCATAAAAGAAATCAAATCCCGGGTACCTGCCTTCAAACAGTTGACAGTTTAGTGGGAGATTAAAAAGATTTAACAACCTTTAAAAAGCAGCAAATAACTGAGAGCAAATTAACATACACAGCCTGCACGCAAGTTCTGAAGTGAAGTAAACAGAAAAAGCAATCAGAGTGAGTGGAGGTTAATCAGGAGAGGTGCCACAGTGATTTGTGTTTTCAGCCGCGTTGTGAAAGAGGCTGAGATGTATTGAGAGAAACGGAGGGAGGTTGTTTGGGGACAGATGGCCATGGTGAAAAGCAGTTTCTAGTGGAGTCAAGAGAGAGAGCTGTCCTTGCAGCTTCCAGGTGGCTCCATCCAGGCCCCTGCACCTCAGCATCATTTCTAACCCCCCCCCCGCGAGGATGCAATCCACACAGGTTGAAGGACAAAAAGCGGTCTGTGGCCCCAGGAGATTCTGTGTCCTCTGATGCAGAGCACTTTGATTATTTTTCACTTGTTGCAACTGAGTAAAATGACATTAAACAAGGATTATTCATATTTTTTAAAATCCATGGGGAATAAGATGACAATAACAGATCCCACAATAGACTTAAAAAACTTTTTTTGAGTATAAATGACTATACTTATATAATTTATTAATATAGTATTTTGAAGAGTTACTATACCTTTTTTCTACCCTCATCCAGTCTGGAAAATCTCCAACCTAAATTATTTTCATGTTTTCCTGGCAATTCAGATAAATTCACAAGGATTTATAGTCCTTATGGATATTAATAGCCCAATCCTCCCCCTAACTACAATCTCCAGGTATGTTCTCAACACCCACTGCACCTCTCTTCCCAGTGTTCCCAATGTGCCTTTCTCTCATCCTGTCTTTAGCTAGATCTCTTTGGATGCAAATAAATAAATAAATAAATAAATAAATAAATAAATAAAAATAAAATAAAAACAAAATAGAGAGAACTACTCAAGCTTTTCAAGAGAGAGGTGTTTACTATAGCATGTGTAAGAGTACAAAAGGTATGTTTTAAGTATTTAGCACATCTGACACATGCATTTGTGCATATGTATGTATTATTTTGTACATATTGGTAACATTACATCTGTACTATGTAACCAGAAAAATTGTTCTACTTCTTAAGTCAAAGAATGGAGGGAACTCAGAAAGTGTGGTACTGGGTTGTGTTTGATGTCAGAGAATCGGCAGTGAACAAGAGAGACATGGTCCTTGGATTCAATACCAAGACTAAGATGGAAGACAGTTATGGAGGAAAGCATTACCCAAAGAAGTACAGGTGCTATTAAAGTGTATGACAGCAAGTCCTAATGAATCAGAAAAAGGCTTTTCATGGCAAATCAAGTTTAAGCTGTGAGCCAACAATGGATGGAAGTTAGCTAGAATAAAGGTGAGTGGAGATTATTTTAAGGGCACTCCACTATACACCAGGTAGCTCCTGCAAACAGTTATTTATTATTACTTTCTTTTTCCTGTGAGAGCTTGTTTCACGGGACTTATAGAAAATGTCCAAGCATCCAAAACAAAAACTAACAAGAAAAATCCAGCGCCAGTATTACAAAATTTAATAAAATAAAAAACATCATATTTGAAATTGAAGTTAAAAAATGCAAACTCACTGATTCATTCATTCAATAAATAGTTACTAAGCAACACTATTTGCCTTTATTATTCCAGGTGAAAGGAAACAACAATAAACAACCAAGATGACTAAACATCCTAGTTTGCCAGGAACCGTCCACTTAAAGCACTGACAAGTCCCACATCCTGAGACACCCCTCGTTTCAATCAAACAAGAACATCTGGTCACCCCCTAGAAAAGACACACAACTTCCCTGCCTCACAGAACTTAAACTCCTGCTGAATAAACAGAACATAAACTCATGCTTCCATATGCGTGAGGTGTGAACAAATTTGACCAAAAGCCAAAAGCCAAGCAGTAGAAAAGAAAATAACAGGGGCTGGAATCTTTGACATGTTCTAAGGAAGTGATATTTAAGCAGAAACATATAAAATGAGGGATCCAGCCATAATATCTGGAAAAGTTTCATAGACAGAAAGGATGAACTTTCTAAAGGAACAGAGGCTTAGTAGGCTCAAGAGAGTGCACTGATGTTAGAGGGAGAGGGCAGCCAGCCCAGGCCAGGCTTTGGTTGGATATTAAATATATGTTCTGTGTGATAGCGACCCACTGAAGGATCAAGTGAGGTCTCAGTTAGGAGCTCATTAGATATTCCTTTTAGAAGCTAATATTTTTTTTCTGAAAATAGTGCATGAGGATTAAATGTTTCTTATTTTAGCTCATATTTCTTTTTATGAAATATTTTTATAGTATTGTAACTGGAAAGCCAGGTCTTCACAACTTCTACTTGGATGTTTCAAATTTTTTAGCATAATAGAAAAGGGTGTTTTTTTTGCTATTTTGAGAAATATGCTATATGTTAAAAATAATACTTATTCTAAAAACAAGTATGCATTAAATGTCATGTGTGGGCTTTTGTGTACTGAATAAGTTATAAAAATCAATTTTAAGCAATAGATAGTGATTACATCAAGGAGAGGGGATAAGAATAATCCTATCTATTAAAGAAGGAATATGCAAATTCACTGTCACACTGCACCGTCACAAAGATGGTGGCGTCCACAGCCACAAGATGGCTGTGCCCAGTCCCCTCAGTCCCCCCAGAGTCCCACAGTCCTTTCAGCCCAGCGAGGGGGGGGGGGGGGGGAAGGCACACGGTGCGACCAGACCCACCCTAAGCCCCCCAGCCACCCAGGGCGGCCCTAGGCGCAGGCAAGCCTCAGATGTCAGCTGCCCAGCCGCCCAGGGCCACCCGAGGCTCAGGTAACCAGGGTCAGCCGAGGCTTGCACTGCCGGCAGTGGCAGCAGCAGAGGTGTGATGGGGGCGTCCCCTTCCCCTGATCGTTGGGTCACCTCCCACCCCTGAGGGCTCCTGGACTATGAGAGGAGGCAGGGACTGAGGGACCCTCCCCCTCCAGTGCATGAATTTTCATGCGCCGAGCCTCAAGTAAGGATAATTTTTATAATAAGATTATGGAAAATAATATTTAATTTTGCATTATTAAAGACATACTTACTATTATATTATACAATTTAATATTAAAATATATACATATTTTTATCTATATACTAGAGACCCGTTGCACGAAGAGATTCGTGCAATAGGCCTTCCCTTCCCCTGGCTGCCGGCACCGATTTTTCTCCAGCACCCAGGACCCAGGCCGGAGCCTTCAGTCCTCGCTCTGCTGCTTCGTGCCTACGTATGCAAATTTTAACCGCCATCGTTGTTGGGTTAATTTGCATACTCTCCTGATTAGCTGTTGAGCGTAGCAGAGGGACGGTCAATTTACATGTTTGTCTATTATTAGGTAAGATATGAAAGCCTAAGCGATTGTTCAACTGACCATTCTTCCCTTTGACTGGTAGCTATACATACACTGACCACCAGGGGGCAGATGCTCTATGCACAGTCATGAACACATGGAACAGACTGATGAATCTTAGAGAAAAGGGGGGAGGAGGGAGGGTGGGAAGAGGTTAACCAAAGATCCTATATGCATACTGGAGGCACAGTGCACAAATTGGTTGGCCAGCCAGGGAGGTACCGCGGGAAGGCTCCAGGGTGTGTCTGACCTGTCTTGCTCAGTCCCAATCAGCCGGACCCCAGCAGCAAGCTAACCTAGCAATCAGAGCATCTGCCTCCTGGTGGCCAATGCATGTCATAGCGACTGGTCAACTAGTCGACTGTCTGCCCCCTGGTGGTAAGTGCACATCATAGTGACTGGTCGACCGGTCGACTGTCTGGCCCCTGATGGTCAGTGCACGTCATAGCGAGCAGTTGAGCAGCCTTAGCATATCATTAGCATATTATGCTTTGATTGGTTGAATGGACAACCAGACACTTAGCATATTAAGGTTTTATTATATAGGATTATTATTTGATTGCATGCAAATTCTTTGTGTCTGGGAATCATAAAAATAAATGTATTACATAATGCCACCAACCTCTGAGATAGAAAAGAACTTAATAAAATGTCATGTTGAGATATTTTCTATAAACTTTATTTCCATGCAGAAAAAAAGAATGTTTTAATTTACAATGTAAGAGATGTCTTTCATTGGACTCTAATTTATATTGAACTAGAGGCCCAGTGCACAAAAATTTGTGCACTCGGGGGGGGGGTCCCTCAGCCCGGCCTGTGCCCTCTCGCAGTCTGGGACCCCTCGGGAGATAACGACCTGCTGACTTAGGCCTGCTTCTGGGTGGCAGAGGGCAGGCCCAATCCCTAGGTGCAGCCCCTGGTCGGGCTCAGAGCAGGGCTGATTGGGGAGTTGGGGCGCTGCCCCCTGTCATGCACAGAGCAGGGCGGATCAGGAGGTTGCGATGCCACCCTCAGTCACGCTCAGGGTATGGCTGATTGGGGGGTTGGGGCACCGCCCCCTATCACACTCAAGGCAGGGTCGATGGGGAGGTTGCGGCGCCACCCCCTGTCACGCACAGAGCAGGGCCCATCAGGGGGTTAGGGCACTCCCCCCTGTCATGCACAGAGCAGGGCCGATCAGGGGGTTGAGGAGCTCTCCCCTGTCACGCACAGAACAGGGCCCATCAGGGGGTTGGGGAGCTCCCCCCTGTCACGCACAGAGTAGGGCCGATAGGGGAGTTAGGGCACGGCTCTCTATCACTCACAGAGCAGGGCGGATCAGGGGGTTGGGGCGCCGCCACTGTCACACTCAGGGCAGGGCGATGGGGAGGTTATGGCTCTACCCTGTCACACACAGAGCAGGGCCTGTGGGGGGGGGGTTTGGGTCCTGTCAAACACAGGG
>NW_005871072.1:3882182-3930213 GCF_000147115.1 Myotis lucifugus
GGATCCGGGGGGTTTTAGGCGCTGTCCCCTGTCATGCTGATCCTGGTGCCCGGAGCTCGCTGCTCCGCTGATCCCAGTGCTGGGAGGCATATTACCCTTTTACTATATAGGATAGAGGCCTGGGGGCTGGCTGGTTTGCCCTGAAGGGTGTCCTGGATCAGGGTGGGGGTCCCCACTGGGGTGCCTGGCCAGTCTGGGTGAGTGAGGGGCTGAGGGCTGCTTTCAGGCTGGCGGTTGTTGATTGAAGCTCCCAACCGCTCCTTTATTTTATTCTGGGCCAGCTTTAGCTCTGGCTCTAGCTCTGAGAGCAGGTATCTGGTTTGTTTCGGTTCTATAATCAAAACAATGTATAACTCCAGCTCTGAGATCCCGGCCTATATTTGTTAGAATGTTTTAAACTGCCAGCTCAGAGGCCGGCAAGTCAGGGGAACATTGGAGTCCTCCTTCACTGAAGCAAGCAAGCCTCATGCTCGCTTCCAGCTGCCTGGCTGCCGGCCGCCATCTTGGCTGACAGTTAATTTGCATAAGGATATGCTGATTAGCCAATGGGAAGGGTAGCGGTCGTACGCTAATTACCATGTTTCTCTTTTATTAGTGTAGATAGTTCCATTGTCAGTTTCTAAAGAGTTTGAAGTTTATAAATATAAGTTCAAAACAGAAAAGCCAAGGAAGTACTTTTCTCTGTTTTTGCTATTTTAAAACTGAAACAACTAAAGGCTGAAGGTAAAACTTATTATAACCTTTAAATAAGTTCAGTAATGTTTTCATCATGGAAGTGAATAGCTTCATCTTTTAGAAAAATCAGAATAAATAAAAGAGGAGATTCAGATTATAAAATGATGGACTTGGGCTTTCCATTATGAGTTATGAAATATTTGAGTTTGTTGAGCCTACAGCCTTGAATTTTTAATGAGAAAAAATAAATTCAGAAGAATATTTTATCTTTTTGAATTGATTATAGATAAGAAAGTAAATAAAATGGATTACAAGATCTTTCCCATTTTAATATTCTATGTTCCCTACACAGGTTAAAGTATCATGGTTATAAGTAATGTTTCTTTACTATAGATTTTAAGAGATATTTCACTAGTTTTCTAAAAAGTCACCAAATCACATCCCTGTGTGTACTTAATAGACTAGCAAGTTGGCAGGGATTTTTATTTATTTGTGATCTTGCATTCTTTAATTATAACCAGAATCCATTTATGGATAATAATTTTTTCATTTCACAAACACACACACTTATGTACACACATTTTAAGTATTAGATGATCTTCTTTATTGATGTGTATTGCCTGTCTTTATTCAAACAGAAATGACTTCCAGGAGTCAATAACAAGAAATAAATATCTGTTTCTATAATATAAGAATGCCACATTTTACATAGAAATTTTATTTCTTCTTTAATATATACTATAAAAATGTACTGTATAATTGCACCATTCCAAAATAATTTGCATATTTTAAAAATTTTGTATAATTAATGCTTTCATTGCCTGAACATTGCAATGTGGCTTCTTTAAATTAAATTTTTTAGTGCACCACTATCATTGCTCAAATAAATGGAGGGTTTAACAGTTATTTTCTTAATTCCATTATCCTGAAAGTTTGAGGATTGTGTATGGTTATTAGTCACACAATGACTTTTTTTATTACACTGTCATCAACTTCCTCATATGGCCTAATTACGCTCACATTAGCCTTGCATGCAGGGATAATTGTGGCAAAACAGAATTCTACATTTGAGCCAGTATGTCATGAACATTTAGACTTTTGTTTGTAAAAATGTCCTTGTGAATATAAGATAGATGAAAGTTTTTTCTAATAATCAGAAAGAGATAGAGAGAGACAGAAAAGAAAAAGTAAAACTGTTCCCATTTGTGAATGACATGATGTTATATAAAGAACACATTAAAGACTACATAAAAACAAACAAACAAACAAACAAAAAACAGAAAATTACAGGATAAAAAACAGTCAGTTGCATTTCCGTGCATCTCTATATATTAACTGCAAACTATCAAAAAATAGATTAAGAAAAGATTCTCACTTAAAATTGCATTGAAGAAAATAAAATACCTAGGAATAAGATTAATAAAAAAGTGAATGCTCTGTGAATTAAAAATTATAAGACATTGATTGATAAAATAAATAGAATACACAAATAAATGAAAGACATTCTGTACTCATGGACTGAATGAATTAATGTTGTGAAAATGTCCATACTACCCAAATCGACCTACATATTCAATGCAATCCCTATGACACTTCCAATATTTATGGTCAATTAATGTATCACAAGAAATCTAAGAATGTACATTGGGGAAAGGATCATATATTCAGTAAATGAGGTTGGGAAAATTGGACAGCCACATTAAAAAAAATGTACTTTTGTCTTACACCACACTAAAAATTAACTCAAAATGGATTAAAGACTAGAACATAAGACCTGAAACCATAAAACTGCTAGGAAAAAAAAACATAGGTGGTAAGCCCCTTGTAATGGGTCTTGGCAATAATTTGTTAGACTTGACACTTAAAGCAAAGGCAACAAAAATAAAACTAAACAAATGGAACTGCATCAAATTAAAAGCTTCTGCACAGCAAAGGAAATCATCAACAAAATGACAAGGCAACCTCTGAAATGGGGGTAAATATTTGCAAATCATATATCTGAGAACTGCTGATATTTGAAATATTTAAGTCATACAATTCAAGAGCAAAAAGATTGATTTAAAATGGGCAGCAGAACTGAATAGACATTTTTCCAAAAAAGATATGCAACTGGCCAACAGATAAATGAAAAGGTGCTCAATACTACTAATCATTAGGGAAATGCAAATCAAAATTACAATGAGCTATCATCTAATACTTGTAAGGATAGCTATAATGAAAAAAGACAAGAGATAACAAGTGTTGGCAAGGTTGTAGAAAAAAGGGAACCATTTACCCTGATGGGGGGAATGTAAATTGGCATGCCCACTGTGGAAACAACATGGAGGTTCATTAAAAATAGAACTACCATGCAGTGGGCTTTCTTGTTGTTTTGTTGATGGTTTCTTTTGCTGTGCAGAAGCTTTTTTATCATTTATTTATTTACTTATTTATTTACTTATTTATTTACTAGAGGCCCGTTGCAGGAGGATTCCTGCAAGAATAGGGCTTCGCTCCCATCTCTGCAGCTCCTACCCTGCCCGTCTCTGTGGTTCCTACCCCACCCGTCTCTGCCGCTTCTCTCCCACCCATCTCCACTACCTTGGCTCCGTTGGTTGCTTGGCTTCCTTCTACGGTGTCTTCGGTCTTCGCTCCCAGCCAGTATATGCAAATTAGCCACCATCTTTGTTGGGCGATTAATTTGCATATTGTGCTGATAATCCAATGGGAGGCATAGCGAAGGTACAGTCAATTACCATGTTGGTCTATTATTAGATAGGATTGTATTGCCAATGTTATCTCTGATAATGTTTTAATCTCCAAATTTACAGTGAACTCATACAACTTAACAAAAGGAAGATAAACAGTCCAATCAAAATATGGACGAAGGACCTAAATAGACACTTTTCGAAAGAGGACATTCAGAAAGCCAAGGGACATATGAAAACATACCCAAAGTCACTAATCATTCAAGAGATGCAAATCATAACAACAATGATGTACCATCTCACACCTGTCAGAATGGCTATCATCAACAAATCAACAAACAACAAGGGCTGGAGAGGATGCAGAGAAAAAGGAACACTCGTGCACGGCTAGTGGGAATGCAGACTGGTGCAGCCACTGTGGAAGACAGTATGGAGTTTCCTCAAAAAGTTAAAAATGGAACTCCCATTTGACCCAGTGATCCCACTTCTAGGAATATATCCCAAGAAACCAGAAACACCAATCAGAAAGGATATATGCATCCCTATGTTCATAGCAGCGCAATTCACCATAGCTAAGATTTGGAAACAGCCTAAGTGCCCATCAGCAGATGAATGGATTAGAAAACGGTGGTACATCTACACAATGGAATACTACGCTGCTATAAAAAAGAAAGAATTCTTAGCATTTGCAACAGCATGGATGGAACTGGAGAGCATTATGCTAAGTAAAATAAGCCAGTCAATGAAAGAAAAATACCACATGATCTCACTCATTTGTGGAATATAAAGAACATTATAAACTGATGAACAAAAATAGATACAGAGGCAGAGAGCCTCGAACAGACTGTGAAACTACAGCAGGAAGCCTGGGGAGGGTTGGGGGGGCAGGTAAGAGATCAACCGAAGGATTTGTATGCATGCATATAAGCATAACCAATGGATGCAAGACACGAGGGGCGGGGGGAGCAAGTGCCAGGTGGGTAGGGAAGGCGGGGGGAAGGTCAATGGGGAAAAAAGGAGACATGTGCACTACTATTTATAATACTTTAAACAATAAAATTTTAAAAAAAGAAAAAATAGAACTACCATATAACCCAGTAATCTCTCTTCTAGGCTTGTATCCAAAAGAAATGAAAACAGGATCTTAAAGAAATATCTGCATTCCCATATTCTTTGCAGCATTATTCACAGGCATGAAATAGAACATGCTTGCCACTACATGGATAAAACTTGAGGGCATTGTGCTAAATCAGATAAGTCAGACAGTATGGCGTTTCTTCAAAAAATTAAAAATGGAACTGCCATTTGACCCAGTAATACCACTTCTAGGAATATATCCCAAGAAAACAGAAACACCAATCAGAAAGGATATATGCACCCCTATGTTCATAGCAGCACAATTTACAATAGCTAAGATTTGGAAACAGCCTAAGTGCCCATCAGGCAAAACTCATAGAAACAGAAAGTATAATGGTGGTTATCTGGACCTGGAGGGTGGGAGAAAGGGGGAGATGTTAGTCAAAGAATACAAACTGCCAGTTATAAGATACATAAATTCTGGGGATTTAATGCACAACATCCTAATTATAGCTAATAATGTAGTATGATATCCTTGGACGTTGCTAAGAGAGTAGATCTCAAATGTTTCCATCACAAAAAGAAATGGCAATTGTGTGAAGTGATGGAGGTAACTCTATGGTAGTAATCATTTTGCAATATATGTGTATCAAATTAAAAAGTTGCACGCATTAAACTCATATAATGTTATTTGTTAATTATCTATAAAACTAGATAATTAAACTGGAGAAAACCAGTTTACCACTTCTGAATCCTATATATATCATAAAACTGGAGAAAACCTCTTTACTCTGAGTGATTATGTTGAAAATTAAGTGAGATAATACATAAAATGTAGTTATAAGGACATAAAACATGTTAATATTATAATGGCTCTCAACATCCCATAATAATTCTACAGTTCACTTTAAAAAACAACTTTTGGGACTGTTTTTTAAGGAAACAAAATATTCTATCAAGAAACATTTTTAAATAACTTATTTATCTAGTTATTAAGAAATCAAATTGTATGTCAGTTTTTGTTTTTTTGTTGTTGTTGTTTTTTTTTGGGAGGGGGGAGGAAAGAATGATAAACTACCTACCAAAGAGGCTAATAATTAAAAATTGTAGTTGTGATTAGGAGTAAAATGCACAAATCTGTTTTTTTCTATTTTATTGACTATATGAGAATGATGCTATAGAGTCCTGGAAGTTTAAATGTACAACATCCTTTGTTGAAGGAGCAATAGACCCCTATAAAAATAAAACCAGAATGAAGATTTTCATGATACAATAATTATTTGATTTTAGCAATATATAAAGCATACATGGGTACAACCTGAAAGATTTGATACAAATTAATTTTAAGGTTCTACTTCTATTTAGAAATAGCAAGGGGGAAAATACTGTTTGGAAAAAAGGCATTATAAGGATAAATTTAGTTCATTAGACTCAGATACAAGGAATTTTTTAATCTGAACCTAATTTATCCTTTCAAGTTTGTTTACCACTTCTGAATCCTATATATATCATGAATGAAGATTCTGTGTTTTTATAATTATAAATTTATTTTTGCTGGTTATTCTAGTCAGAAAGAAGTGTTTTTAGGTCAACATCTCTCTACCAAACTCAAATCTCAGAAGACTTCCTCTTCTATAATACAGAAAAAATAGTAAGTATTATAGGGGAAGGAATATTAAAGTATCCATAGTCAAATTTATTAATAAAATTATATAACTCTTCTATAAACCTAGGAAAGTAAACAAAATGGTCAAAATAAAGCACTTTCTGTGCAAAAACTATGCCAAACATGTCACATTTGCTATTTTTTATTCTCATAGAAATTCTTTAAGAAGTAATCTTGCTTTGGTTACAAATTTTCTTCTTGACATAAAATCATCACAGAACTCTGACATCTTATAAATTGCATTTAGAATTTTAATTTGTTTGAAATTGGTCAATATGACATAATTTACATTCTAATTGAGCTTTTTAAACTGTGGAACCTAAGTTCAGAATTCGAGCCTCTTTCTGAACATAAATATCCTGATATCTTATGCTTATTGTCTCATTTCAGCTGAGATTTCATAAGAAGCAAAAGAGAGAGAGAAAAAAACAACAACCCAGAAACTGAGGATAGCACTGAAAAAGAACTAACACACAAGCCGCATGGTTGGCTACTGAGTGTTAAAGTCAAAAAAAAAAAAACACAAAAAACAACAACAAAAACAAAGATTTCATAAGAAGCAAAAGAGAGAGAGAAAAAAAAAACAACAACCCAGAAACTGAGGATAGCACTGAAAAAGAACTAACACAATAGAATTTGATTTTAATCCTCATACAGAATTGTACTATGCACATGCAACTTACAAAAATATTCACTTATGTAAATTTCACAAGGCAGAATTTTAATGAAAGCTGTTTGACCTGATATATTCACAGGTGGTGGGATTTGACACCAGGTCTTGCTGAATAGAATTTGATTTTAATCCTCATACAGAATTGTACTATGCACATGCAACTTACAAAAATATTCACTTATGTAAATTTCACAAGGCAGAATTTTAATGAAAGCTGTTTGACCTGATATATTCACAGGTGGTGGGATTTACCCCAGGAACAACAGTTACATAGCACATGACAATAACGGATATCGGATCTTACTTTCTCTTTAGAATCAGTTGTAGCTCACTTGAAATCTGAGCTGGGCTTAGAGCTTCCCAAATCAGTGATTGATAGATATAGGTATATGTGTTACTGATTTAGAATTATTTCTGGCATGGAGACACTATATGTTAAATGTTTATAAAACGAATACTTGAAAGAATGTTTATCAGCGGTTCTCAACCTGTGGGTCTCGACCATCGCAAAACACATATAGCATATCAGATATTTACATTACGATTCATTAACAGTAGCAAAATTACAGTTATGAAGTAGCAATGAAAATAATTTTATGGTTTGGGGTCACCACAACATGAGGAACTGTATTAAAGGGTCGCGGAATTAGGAAGGTTGAGAACCACTGGAAATGAATGAGTGAATGGGTGTTTGATTTAATGGACTAGAGTCCAGCCGTGGGCAAACTATGGCCCGCGGGCTGGATCCGGCCCGTTTGAAATGAATAAAACTAAAAAAAAAAAGACCGTACCCTTTTATGTAATGATGTTTACTTTGAATTTATATTAGTTCACACAAACACTCCATCCATGCTTTTGTTCCGGCCCTCCGGTCCAGTTTAAGAACCCATTGTGGCCCTCGAGTCAAAAAGTTTGCCCACCCCTGGACTAGACAAAGCAGGAATACTTCTAATTAATATTTACTTTTGTTTTTGATACTGCATGAGCATGTTCCATAGATAGTATTAAAAAGAGGAAGAATGCCATAGGATAAAAAATTTAACAGGCAACAAAAATGATTGTGTTCTATGTAAATAAGGAGACTTCTGAAGAGCAGGCTAGTGGAGTTTAGTGGTCTGAAATAGTTGAGGTAAGAACCATATTGCTAAATAATGACATTAAGATTTTTTGGTAACTTTGAGGAATATCTCCTTATTTTTTTCAATGTCTAAGATAATTTCCAACTATAATAGTTATTGAATAAACAAATGATTCCATAATATTAAATAATTTATCTTAGTGGAACAGCTTGATTAGAGATGTATGAATTAAATTTAAGTCTAGATATCTCACTTTAATATACAAGTTAAAATATTAAAATCATTGCTTTTTGTAGATTCTAATTCAAGTAGTAATTTGGTCATTGCATAGATTTAACTTGCCATATTTGTCTACTTGGTTAAAAATATATTTAACTTACTGATTATTTTTTGTTATCTTAAAGAGTTTAAAATATTGAAGTTTAGGTATTCAATATTTTCAAACACATATAAAATGAGTTGGAATCTTTGAAAGAAATTCAAATATTTTTACCATAACAATAAAATCAGCTATTGCAGAGAGGAAAAAAAATTACATCTTGGCTTTAGATCATTTGGACAGCAGCTTAGAAGGGGAGAAAATCATTTATGTTTTGTGAACAATTAATCCTGGTACTTCCTGGTGAAAACAACAATGAGCATAAAAATACCAAACTGACTTAACAAAGCACAGATGGATTGTTTACCAAATTTATAAACAGCAAATTATTTTCTTTCACTATCCTCAACAATTTTCAAAAACAGACAAATGCCTTGATTAATTTCAAAGGGAGCATATGCTTGAAATGCAGTGAATGATTTTTAGAATGCTGTTAACTGTTGAGAATATCTTAAAAGGAAATAACATACAATATTATTTACATAGAATATAATTATTGATTAGCTCAAAAACTATCAGAGTTAAAAGTTAACTTGGACATTTTATTTGTTTTTAATATCAGTACATTAATGCCAGTTTAAATAGCTCAAAAAAGTTTATACAGATAAATAGTAGTTATATTGGAATTAGGAGCCATGATTCTGATTTATGACCTAAGTGAATACTAACCTGCCATAAATAATTCTTGCTTATTTAATTGAGTTTTGTGATTCAATATTGGTTACTGCCTTCATGAAATAAATAGAAGTGAATTATAAATGCTATTTAGAGTAGGAAAATGGATAAAGTAGGGCTAAGATAATACTTACCTCTTTTTTTACTTAGTAAAAGAGACTTGACAAGTCTCAGGGAAAGGTATCTTTGTGAGAAATTGCTGCAGATATTTTTTTAAATTTATCTTTATCATTGCAAGTATTACAGATATCCCCTTTTTCCCTATTGACCCCATCTACCCCACATCCTCTGCTGCAAATCTTAATGAGTGAAGGTCCACGGTCCCAAGGAGACTAATGGTCTTAGGGTATCAAAACTCCAGTAATCAGAAAACACAAAAGCGATAATTCTGGCTATGAATTATAGGAGAAATGAAGGAATGAAGCAATCTGTATTTTGCTAAGAGCAACAAACAGTATTATTCTCTCCCATGCTTAAGAAAATAGAGCCTAAAGCTTCATATATGAACATTTTCTGGATTATAGAATCCAAGAATAATTTTAGATACCATCATAGGGGCCTTGCGTAGACTCCAGGTTTTTGAAATCCACTCTAGCAGCACTTTACATTTCAGGATTTTTAGTACAAACTTATTTTTTGGAGCTTTTTGGAAAAAAGAATGTTGTGAAATGTATACACACAACATAAAAATACAAACTTGGTAACTGCAATTATATCACTTTATCACATATATACACATACACCCACATTTAGGCTTAAAGAAGCTAAACCTATTTTTCTTTTTGCCTTCATGTTGAAATACTACTTAATATAAACATCTTTTCAGAAAAGTTTAGAAAAAAATGTGTCAGTAAAATTGTATAGCTACTTATCTTAAATAGTATATATATTTACTAAATGTTTTAAAGCGTTGAGGTATCAATATTATGCCATACTCTATAAACAACTCTAAATAACTAACTGCATGCATTTCATTCAATGTAAATATTATGCATATGCATATGTCTATAAATATGTGTATATATGCATATGTGGGGCATTGAATAGAGAGTGATCAAGTGTATCAGATGTTGTTTAGAATTGGATTAAGATGGCTAAAGTGTCCAATGAGTTGGGAAAGTAGAAGTTTTGACCTTGAAAATAGCAAATCTGGTGAGGGAACTTTGGGTAGGAGTAACATGAAGAGTAAAGTTAGAGATGGAATATGGTTAAATGGTGAATATACCCTGAAGGAGTCTCTTTGAAAAATACTGTTATTTCTAGTTTCCCATGAAGAAGTGTTGTTTCTTTAGACATCTATTGTGTAGAAATTTCGACTTTTATTCCTAATAGGGTTGTTTTTCTCAGAATGCTAGTAAATATAAACCATTTGGCATTTATAGGAATATTGTGCTGTTCTATACAGAAAGATATAGACGTTTTCCCTTCCTTTCAAATTTATGATCTATTTTACAAAGCTATTAGTAATATTTTTCTTTAATATTCATGTACATCTACTTAATTTTATGGCATTAGATAGTTTCCAGATTTTACAAAGGTGAATCCAATGAGGTAGGTTTTGAAATCAACAGTTTATCTACAGCTTAAAAATAAATTGGTTTATTGAGTTGATGTCTATGACAACTACTCGACATTAAGCTTTGTCAGCATTCTGTGAGCTATTGGCTTAATGATAACTAGCTAATGTAACTGATTAGTTAATGTGATTCTTAGTCACTCTTATCTGACTTATCAATATATGGCTTTATTATTTGAAATTACAATAACATTAGGCATAATCACCCTTTTACATACAAAATAAACAAGTAAAATATATATACAATGACACTGTTCATCCTTGATAGGCATGGCTTCATCATTTTATAAAATGCATTTAATTTGGCATGAAATCATGAAGTGTGAAAAGACAAGAAAGGCATGTTAGCAAGCATATTAATGCATTTAGCAACAAAGTAAAAGAATGCAAATCAAGTATATAATGTCACATTTTGGGGGAGGTACATGTCTTCAGAAATTTAAACCTATTAGGAATAATAATTTCATCTCTAGCCTCTGTAGCTTATGACAGTTTTATAACATGGCAAAGGAATATATCATGCATTCAAATATTTTAGACAAGCCTTTAAAAAAAATAATAACAATCTGCTCCTACATTCACAGTTAATGTTGAACATTAGACATTGTATGGAAATACATGACCTAATTTATAGAGGCAGGTCAACTTTCTATAATACTATCTATATGCTACTGCTATGTTTTCACTTAATAGATCTTAGTGGATTAAATATGTGTGGCTAGAGCTCTAAAGCTAGTATATGTCTATCTGTGTGAGGTGATAAAAATTCTCATAACATGTATACAAAGGAGTGTTGTTTCTGAAAGGTAGTGTACTATTAATCACAAGACCTAAATGATTATTACTATACTTTTACCTGTGAGGGCCTTCTTCAATGTTGCTATTTGGAAGAAACATTTAATGGATTGATTACCTATTGTTTCTGTATGTACACACACCACATCCCTGAGCTTTTCAGTCTCACAGTGCTAGAGCTTGTCTGATCTAGTCCTTGAGGCCCTCAGTTCCTTATTTTGAATCTCATATCTTCCTCGGGTCTCTCTTGCCTTAAAAAAATAAATAAGGTTGTTTTCTCCACATTTGAGTCTTAACATTCTCTTTGAGGAATTCCTGTCTCTTAAACCCTTAGTTGTAGGCAACAGGCACTCTTTCCTTATGCCACACCCAAACATCCAAGCCATAGCTGGATGACTGTTCAAAGGTTGTAGTTAAGTCTAATCATATATATCATTAACAGTAAGAACTAGTCAGTATTGTCCCGGAGACAATACTATTGTTAACGGAAGGGAGAGAACTTTCTCTCCTCCTGTTGCTGCTGGGGGTGGAATTCTTGCAATATACCAAGAAAAGGAATTAATTCTTGCAATATACCAAGAAAAGGAATTTTCTGAGACTCACACAGGAGAACAAATGATTTTATTTTCACATGCAATTAAATCCCTGAGTTTCTAAAGTCCCATTTCTCTTAGTCCAGTCACAGAAGACGTGTAGCTGGGGCTTCAGTAGAGCTAATATCAGAGCCAGTGTCCAGAGCTTCCTTTCCATGTTAGAGCTGGGTCTAATCCCGTATCAGGCTAGTTTAGCTTGTGTTTCCCCCTGCAGTCCATCAATCCATTGCATGTGGGGTCCGCATGCCACGTGGCTATAAAAGAAAAATGGGTGAATGCAAGGAAGCCAAGAGTGCACCAAGAGCACAAGAGCAGAGAGCAATAAGAGAGAGAACTCCTTTGGTTAGGAGATGATGTGTCCCCAAATTTTCCTGAGCTTGCAGTGGCCACACCTATTCTGGCCAATCCATGGTTCCCCAGGCTTGACTGATAGGCAACTACTTTCCCTATCATGTCAACTGAACTTTACTGGGCATGCATTTATCTTTTCTTTTACAGGGAATAGCCTGGTGGGTCCCCAGGGGGTGCAAAGTTGCAGCTTCCTGGTGAAGCTGCCCAAATGACATGCCTATAATGTCTGGCCTTCCCTTTGCACCTTTCCTATTATTAATAATTAGCAAATTACAAGGGTATTACTATGTTTGGTACACAACCCCATTGCAATTTAACAATGCCTGGTGACTAGCTGGACATTTTGTAAATTTAATGCATGTGGACCATATCAGCATAGGAATAAAATTGAGGCTATATTATTTGTAATGTTTTCCCTTAATAGTAATCCATTTGCTACAGAAAGAACTCCAGATAAAGTAAAAATATGTTCCAATTATTTTTTTTTGAACCTTCAAGTAGATATTTGTCATTTGCTCATTGACAAAGCCCTCTCAGCTGAATTATTTTCCATTAATTCTAATAGTACACTTCACTTTAGCGATGCTTCCTTTTGCTACTATTTCTTTACTCGTGTATTAGGCTTATTCACTTAGAGTTTTGGATCCTATTACCACCAAAACTCCTTCCACACTCTAAATAATAGCAAAGAGTAAGAGCTGTCCTATTGAAGGCCTCAGTATGCTAATTCTAAACTGTGTCTTAGGATCCTTCTATATGGAGAAGCTCCTGTAACATCAAACAATGTTACTTCTTCCATTTTTGTTACTTTCCATTAGGTGAATACCAAAGTATACTTTTTTTTTTGTATTCCAGTGTCTTCAGAGTAAAATTATTAAAGAGACAAAGGGAACTGCATCCTAATAGTGACAGGCATGGCCTTACATTCTACCCCTGAAACTCCTCAGACCTCCAAAGTTAGCATATACACTTACAAGAAGTAAGGTCAGAGGATTTTAATTAAGTTTTGAGCCTGGATCCTAGCTTCCAGTGTTTAGTGTGTGTCACGGAAAACAGCTGAGTAGAAAAACAAACAATAAAAAATATATCTGATTTCACTGTGATGAACACAGATTGTAATATTTTTAGTATTCTTTAAATAAAGTGAAAGGAAAATTTTTCTACAATATGAAGATAAGATAATCAGAAGGAAAAGAATAACTATATTGAATGTAATAAATTTAAGAAGTAAATAATACCAACACATATGATCTAAGAAATTAAATGTTTAATTTCTTAAAGGAAAATTGAACAATTCAATTTCTTCAATATTTATATAACTTAGAAACAATTTTTTAGACAAGATAAGCTGTACAAATTTTATATAGAAACAAAGAATATTTTTTTTTATTGTGTCCAGCTTAAGCTTTTATTTCTGCCATTAAAATTTCCCCATTCCCCTTGGCTAAAAATGACATTACTACTTCTGAATATTGAAGTACTTTACATTTGTCTTATGGTACTTCTACCCATGTTATACTTGTCAAGGTGCATGTCTAATTATTTTATGGAATTGCAACCTCTTTGAGATACTTTCAAATTTTATTTATTTGTGTATGCTGCATAGCACTTCAAATGGTATCCTGCATATAACAGAAGGTTGAAAGTATTTGATGAATAAATGAATGAGTAGTAAATGAAATATAGTGGAGAAATTAGAGGTACATAGTAAATAAAAAAGAAACTAGAACAAAATGGTGCATACCACCCCCTTTGTGTTTTCTGTTTCAGTGTTAGTTTGGTAAAGGTGCTTAAGAACCCAAAGCTGATTTATCCATAAGAACAGTTATAATTAGAGGTTTTCCCTACAAAAGAGAAACTTATTTTCTCTTTTGTTTAAGACATATTTGTTTTCACAAGAACTAAGCAGAAAGCCACATCCTGAAAAGGGGGTATTTTTTTTTAATTTTGTTTGTTGATTTTTGTAGAGAGAGGAAGAGAGGAGAGAGAGAGAGAGAGAGAGAGAGAGAGAGAGAGAGAGAGAGACTTGTTGTTCCATTTATTTGTTGGTTGCTTGTTGTATGTGCCCTGACGAGGGATTGGACCCGTATCCTTGGCATATCCAGAGGATGCTCTAACCCACTGAGCTACCTGGCCAGGACCCAAAAGAGAAAATCTTAATGCAGTTCATATTTTTGAAAATAGCTTTACAATATTTAATTTAATTTAATTATATTAAGGTTTTCCTTTGTGCAAAGGATCTCAAAGTTTAGCATGCATTAGAGTGACCTGAAGGGCTTAAGAGTTGACAAATTCCTGGCTCTTGCCACTAGAATTTCTGATTTATTAGGCTTGTGATGGAACTTGAGAATTTATATTTCTAACAACTTCATAGGTGCTGGTGATGTTACTAGTCCAGAAATGACACTCTCCCCATCTCATCGTAACATCATAAGAAGCATCCAAACAAAAGTCTTTTAAGCCTGAAAAATCTCTTGCATACAGAACTTAAAATTTTCTGGAAATCACTCAGAAAATATACAGTGACTGACTTATATTCAATATACCGTAATGAGTGCTTTCCCTTAAAATACCATGTGGAAGTCTATAAAAAATAATTATTAACTTTGTTGAAAAATACTTCAGGAATGGAATTGCTAAAACAAAATAAAACAAAAAAGCTAAAGTCCATCTGAAAGATACAATGGTCCATGTTAACCATAAATAAGCCAGCACACTGTTCTTGTTCCTCTTGCCTGGAGATAGGGTGCTGATAAAGATTAGGCTCTGAACCTCATACTTTATGATGAAAAAATATAATCAGTTATTCAATGACAAGGTTTTATAAAATAATATGTAAATAAAACTATATCTTTATGTAGACAAAATTGTAAAAAGTTTTATGTTTCAGCTTAAAAGCAATTATAACAAATGTTAGTTAAATGAAATGCATTTATGTACATTAATTTCACTGCATTTTTCTTTTAATATACCTAATAAATTTCCCTTAAGATTGCAAACTCTACTTATTCTCTGAGGAATTTTTTTCTAGAATAGAAAACTATGAGAATAATATAAAAGCCCTTTACATACCTCACAATCATGGATAATAGAAGGAAATTCATAATACTTTAAAGAATTGCAGAATAAGTGCTAATGCGAAAACTATTGTATTACTGTATTTACTTGAGTAATATATAATAAAGTTAAAATTATATTTTAAATATGTATTGTTTAAACTTCCATGAGTGATTGCTTTTCTGCATTTTCTACATTGTCTTCTAAATAATTGAAAATAAAAAATTATAGAGACCAACAAAAGAAAAACTCCCAGTCTAGTTCTATCAAAACTAATCATCTCTTTTTATGTGACTTTAATGCAAATAATTTTGCACATATACAGAGTTCTCTGAGAGCAGGATATTTATTATTTTCACTTTTGTGTGCGCTGACAACGGTTCTTAATTATAGCATTCAGCAATTTAAAAAGCAAAAGTCTTAACTTCAAGTAACTCTTCAATTATGTTTCCATTTCTCTCTTCTCTTTATTGCAAAATTGAATGAAAGAATTGTTTATATGTTTCATCACATCCTTGTCTTTTTTATTCCTCCATTCACAATAATCAGGCTTTCTCTTCACTCCTTCATTGAAACTATTCTTACCAAGTTCATAACCACTTTGCTAAGCCAAATCCAATGGCTAATTCTAAGCTTAAGGTATTGGACTTTCAGCGATATTCTACACAGCTCACCACTCCTGTCTTCCTGTATTAACTTTATTTGGCTGTGGAACACTGTTTTACTCCCACCTCCCAATGCCAGCCCCTTTGCTGGCCTCTTATCTTCTATACCTATAAATTTAGTAGCTCTAGAGCTTGACTCATGTTTATTCTGAAGGCCTAACTCATTTTTCTAAATTCAAAACTTATTTATTAAACTGTCTACTTCTCTTTGTTATTTTGATGTGTATCAGCATCAAAACAGATTTTGTAAAAACAAAAAACAAACAAACAAAAAACCTTTTGATCTTCCCCTCCAAACTCTAAAAGAATGGTAGGCTCTCTGAGGACAGGACTTTATTAAATGTCATGTATAAAAAAGGATTGACAGTGGAACCTAGAATATGGTATTTAAGGAATAAATATTAGTTTTTAATCAAAACAAAAAACAGGGATATGACCATTTAAATGTAGCAATGGGTGGGATTTGAAATAACATGAAATCACCATGAATTGCATCATGAGATGCAGAACAGGATTCAAAGGAAGAAAATAGTGGTTTCAGAGACATTTCCCACAAATAAAATAAAATTGGCTAAGAGGTTCAGGAATTTGTTATGTAGATACATTTGAAATATTAAACCTACTTAAATTATTAAACACACACACACACACACACACACACACACACACACACACACTAGAGGCCTAGAGCACAAAATTCGTGCACCAGTAGGGTCCCTAGGGGCTACCTGCTGCAGGCTGCCAGCCAGATGCTCCCTCCCTTCCCCCAGCTGCCTGCTGCTGCCAGGGCCTCCCTCCTTCTGGGGCCTCCCTCCCTTCCCCCAGCTGGCCCCACTCCTGGTCGAACTCCAGGTCGAGGGGACAGTTTGCATACTATGCTTTTATTATATAGGATATATATAACCTATGTAATAAAAGCCAGGGACCATAAGCATAAAGACCGGAACGACTGCTTGACCAGTCGCCATGAGGTGCATTGACCACCTCTCGGTCCCTCCCCTCCCCCAACTCCCACACCCCCCACCCCCACCTGCAGGCGAACAGGGAACCACTAAGAAGCTGGTGGGTGGCAGCAGGGCGGGACTGGGGGCTGGCAAGTGGGCGGAAGGGCTGACCTCTTGGTCCCTCCCCCAGCCCACAGGCTCCGATGGATCAGCTATGGTGAACTGGGAATCAGGGTGGGTGGCAGGAGGACCAGGCTGGCTGTCAGGCATTGGGATCCCCATCTCATCCCTGGCTGCTTAAGGGCTTGGGCCAGAGGGAAAGCAGGGGCGACTTCACCTCCATGCATGTGCGCTGGGCTGGCCGCTGATGGAACGCACTGCCCACTCAGGGCTGCTCACACGGGAGCCACTGCCACTGCTGTCCCTGCTGCTGGGGCTTGTGGCGCTGACAGAAGCTGCGGGTGTGCCCGGGACCTATCTGCCCTGGCGGTGGAGGCATCGTTCGGCCTGGGGACTGGAGAATGGGCAGAAGATGGCCCTGATCACAGGCTAGGCCTAGAAACCCTACCCACACGATTTCATATGCTGGGCCTCTAATATATATATCCATGTGATTTCAATCTTTTTTTTTAAGTTTACAAGAGCTTTTCAATAGAAATCTTTTACTAAGTTATCCTTTCTATTACTAAGGATAACTATGGAAACTAGTGCAATTATGCTATCCATTTTGGGTACCCCAGTTAAGCAGAATCTCTTTCAAAGGTGGACTTTACAAAGATTTGTTCCTAATTATCTTTACATAAAACAACAGTGATCAGATCAGTGACATAGCAATTGACCCTCACAAGATATGTATTCACATGAATTGTTTCCTATTCATATACTTAAGAGTCTGCCACTATTATCTGTTCATATACATTTTATCTTCTAGACTAGAACATAGTAGAAAAATAGAGTGCACACATATATATAACTACACACAGAGACACAATATTATGAGAGTGTATCTAAATATAAGTAAAATGCAGTTTAATATCTAGACAATATTGGATCTCTTTCCCAATTTCAATTCATCAGAGGTTTAATCAGACATTAGTTGTTTTACTATGAATATTCAGACTAGTGTTTTAATTTTCTGAGCTATTAAATGGGATGGATGGATGAATGCAGAGTAAGTTGTTTTTAAGAAAAAGAAATAGAAAAGAACCTGCTTCTATCTTTTCTCACCTCTATTACAAATAAGAAATCATCACTCAATTTGAAAAGTACTTCTTCTTAATAGCATTCTATGCAGCTCCACTTGTTAAGTTTATGGAGGGGGAAATTATTGGTATCAAGGCCTAAGCTTGTGAATAAGAAGCAACAGCCATCCCTAATTTCAGTTCAGGAAGAAGAAGGTATGTTCACTCCCTTCAGAATATTCCGGGCACCCTGATATGCATGTTGGCTACTGTGCAGTGTGTTACTGCCTATTGCACTATCTATGCTATTCCATGAGGAATAGGGTACTCATTTCAGAATATAGAATGGTTAGCCCTTTCAGGTTTCAGGGCATTAGCCCTCAGGCTGATAGAAATGCGTTCTTGAATATGTCTTGATGCATCAGCATCTTTGCTAAATAATCTCTTGCCATCTATTTCCCAACCACTCTGTGCATTTGATAAAATAAATGAGGTACAGGATTGTTGCAGTGACACACTGAACATTTTTGTCATTTTCTTGGCAGTTTTCCATTGGGAAATATCAAGCATATTTTGGGTTTAATCTCCAAAACCATTTTAGTTTTGTAATTATTGTCATCCTCGGCAAATTAACCCCACGCCTGCCTTTGTCTGTCATGTGAGCCATGCAGAAATGTTGAATTATGTCACCTCTATAAATGGGAATCTTGGAAAAAGGATTAAATGCTAAGGGCGATCAGTCAGAGAAAGTGGCAACTCGTCTGGTTCAATGATTAAAGTCTGGACCTGAAAATAAGAATTACTAGGTTCTATTTGTGGCTTTGCTATCAATTTGCTATATGACTTTTAGCAAGACTTTCACCAGAAATTAGTATTTAGATATGGACTAAAGCAAAAAAAATATATATAAAGAGAAATCTTCCAAACCTAAGGGAAAAATCAATTTATTTCTTAGAAATATTATCAGCTTATTAGAAATGCCTTTTAGAGAGTTTGTGTAAATCTCAATAAAATAAATGTTATAAAACTAAAAACATTAGCTGAAGTAATTTTACGTAGTTGTTGAATTCACTCATACGGACAGGTCAAATAGGCATTCTAATTGTAAGTTTCAGTTTAGACACTATTCTATACAGTAAAAAACTCCAAAGAACCTTCATAAATCATTCAAAACTCTGACAGTATTTGGGAAACAAGCTAAGACAAAAAAAAAGCTTTCAGTATTAGATTGGTTTTCCCACTAATTCTCTACTTTGATGTCCGTGTTTGGACCATGACACAGCTATGTCCTTCCTCTTGCTAGCAACTGTTCATTTCATTTCCCAACTGGGTGACTGTACCTCCAAGTTCACATAATAGAGATTATAGAGATTCTTTCCAGATGCTTTGTTTGATTATTATTGTTTCTTTGTTGGTTTTTAAATCTTTTTAAAAATATGTCTAAATATTTTATTGAAAAATCCTTTCAAATTACAAAAGCCCCATATGCTTAATGAATGAAACTAGGCCACACAACTGTGCAAAAATTCAAAGTCCAAACCTACTTCTCTACAATTCAATTCCATATTCATCTCTACATTTTTTCTCTAAGTATAAGAAAAACATATATGTATAAACACAAATGTTTTCTTAACAAAAAAGGGATTATAAAACATATTTTGGCAATTTGCCTTTTTCGATCTTAAGAAGAGAGAACTTTACTAGGGTGTATTATTCAAAGTTCTTCAGAGTAACAGAATCAATAGAGTGAGTGGATGGGTGCATGTGTATGTGTTTAAAGAGAGAGAAAAAAAGAGTTATTGTAAGGACTTAGTTCATGTTTAGGATTGTAAATTCAAAATTTGCAAGGTTGGCCAATTAGCTGGAGACCCAAGTAAGAGTTACAGTTTGATCTAATGGCAGTCTATTGGCAGAATTTCATATTTCTCCAACTAAGTCAATCTTCCTACTATTAAGACCTTTGACTGATTAGATGAGAGTCACCCACATTATGGAAGATAATCTAGTAATCTGCTTACTCAAAGTTAACTGTCTCATCTAAAAAATACCTTCAGAGAAACATCCAGAATAATATTTAACTAAATGTCTGTATACCATCACCTAGCCAAATTGACACATACAATTACCCCTCACATAGGACCTACTATATTCCAATTTTTGCTAAGTACTTTAATTATTTCATTTAATAATAAAAACAACCCTATGACTTAGGTATTATTATCCCCATGTCATTGACTAAGAAGAAAACTCAGGCACAGGGAAATTAATACTTTGTCCAATGATTGAGCCAGTTCATGTCAGAGCTGGGCTCTAAACTAAGGCTCTATGGCTTCAGAACCCATGATTTTAATTGCAACGCTCTATTGCTTCCCAGTATGTTAGTCTGGACATCCCTACATACCAATACGCACAGAACCCACTTACTCTGCATGGCAGGACCTCATTTTTCAAACTGTGGAATAGATTGAGATCTAGAATACAAAATGTCACTTTTGGCATATCATTATCTATGTATTATCCCAATATCATATGTATGTATGTATGTATTATGTATTAAATATGTATTATCCCAATATCATATCTCATGCTTTAGTGTTCTCTTCTATACAATGAAGAAATTAATGAGTATCTCCCAAAGAAAAGAGTTATAAATTAATGAAAAGACAATACATGCAAAGTGCTTAGCCAGCACATGGTAGAGAGTAAGCACACTAACAATTTTGTTATTTTATTTTTAAAATATATTCAAAAGGTTTCTTGACAGTCATACATGTTGTTATCAACTACTTGCCATGACAAATATCTCACTAACCTTTTTTTTTTGCATTTGATGGTAGTTTATTTCTGTAGAATAGGTTCACAGATAAGAGTACTTTACCCTTTCAAAGTATCAATTCAATGATTTTTAAATTTTCACAAGATTGTGCAATCATCATCACTGTTTAATTTCAGATATTTTCATCAGCCCCAAAAGAATCCCCATGTCCATTAGCAATCACTCCCCATTTCTCCTCCCTGAAGGCCCTGGCAAGCAGTAGCCTACTTCCTGTTTCTATAGATTTAGATTTGTCTTTGCTAGACATTTCATAAAAATAACATAATATAATATGTGGCCTTTTGCGTCTGGCTTCTTTCACTTATTATAAGGTTTTAAGATTCACCTACAGTATAGCAAGTATCAGTACCATTCTTTTTCATGGCTGAATAATATTCCACTGTATTGATGCACCACTTTTGTTTATCTATCTGTTCATAACTTGGTGGGCATTTGAAATGTTTGCACATTCAACTATTATATGTAGTAACCTAATAAACATTTATGTTCAAGATTTTGTGTGAACATGTTTTAAAATCACTGGGGAATATACAAAGGAATAGAATTGTCATACTGCTTTTCCAATTGTAAGAATTACATGCCCTTCAGCCATATGTGAGAATACTTTTTTCTTGGATTTTGTTTATGATATCATCATCACAAAAATTTTAATATTTTCCAAAAGTTTTGTCTTAAGGAATATAATTAATGAGGATAGAGATTAACAATATCCATTAAATCATAGAATAATGTATTTTACATATTTAATCATATTTATGTTCACAACATCCCTGAAATTTGACCAATTTTATCAGATACTAGAGACCCGATGCACGAAATTCGTGCAAGAGTAGGCCTTCCTCCCCCTGGCTGCTGGTACCAGCTTTCCTCTGGCACCTGGGATCCGGGCTTCCCTCGCAGCCCTGGCTTCAACCAGAAGGACATCTGGTCTAATTAGCATATTATGCTTTTATTATGATAGATGATTGTTGTATGGTAAATATGTATTATCCCAATTATCAGATGAGAAAATTAACACTCAAAAATAATTTATCTAATATCTCTCAGCTAATAAAAAAAATGAGAAAGGACTGACTATCCCATGTGATCCAAGTTGTTTTATTTATTTTAAATGTACTTAGGTAACTTATACAAAGCAACTCAGTTTATAAAGTGGTAGGATTCAAATCTAATGCTTTCTAAAGCCAAAGTCTCTCTTGACTATAAATTGTGTGAATTTCCAAAGAAAACCTTTTCCTCTCCTTCTTCATATAAATGGTGGTCATACCTTCTATGATTTTCCTTAAAGGAAAGTGTAACATACAAGGTCAAACCTTTCATAATTTGGAAAGAACACTAAATTACTGCTAAACCTCTCTGTTGCTGATATTCACACACCAGCACATACTGTTCTGTTGTTCTTATTTGCCTGGCCTTATTGCAATTATACCTTCATCTGATTCCATTGGAGAATCCCTCTGAAGCATTTTAATGAACAGATTTCCAATTGTCTATATTTGTAAGTGACTTTTTAAATCAGCTCTTAATTTTACTTTTTCCATGGTTACCTGAACTGACATGTGGTGCATTTAGGTGATAGCTTTGAATAGGAAGTTATGAAATAATACAGTTTAATTATAACAATTTAATTTTGACAATATTTAAACTCTGTAGTAAATATAACAATCTGGGTTATCACTGCTCTTTAGGTTATGGTGGAATCTGTTCTTCTTCAATGATAGAAAACACTACTGACTTATAGTTTTGTTTCAGTTGTCAAAATAAATAAATAAATAGACCCTCAGAAATCATGGACATTCTCCTACATTTTCTTTGGGTATTTATTTTTAGTGAATACATAAAATAGAAAATAAAACTATAAACATATTTTTAAGAAGCTAATCTTGCCATTCCGTGTTCTAAAGAGGGTGTTACTTCCATCTACTTCCTTATACCTAGTGCTTCCTGTGGAATGAAAAATAATTGGTCTCTTCT
This sequence comes from Myotis lucifugus, assembly GCF_000147115.1. Classification (NCBI taxonomy): domain Eukaryota; kingdom Metazoa; phylum Chordata; class Mammalia; order Chiroptera; family Vespertilionidae; genus Myotis; species Myotis lucifugus. The sequence continues at coordinate 3,905,066 of NW_005871072.1, forward strand.
GTGGATCCAGCATCTGTTGGTTGATACCACCACTTAATTTGGGGGCAGAAACACTAGGTCTGAAAGCAGTGAGCAATCTCTACTGAGGCTCTGTGGCTGTGTTGGTCTTTCATGCTCAGGCCTGGTAGGTGAAACTTAGGCAGGACTATCTTCTGAGGGCCTCTTCAGTTCTCTTTGCCCTTTGCTCTAATTTTGCCATTTGCAGTTGGGACTGAGAGAGGAAAGGCTAATCTCTCTTTGTCTGGAATTTAAGAAAAAAAGACTTAGATGTCATTTTGATCCGACATCCCTGTCTCACTGTCAAATTCATTTTAGCAGGGAATTTTGCAAAATCTGAAATGAGCATCGCATAAAACCTTATCTCTCTAATAGACTCACTTGTTAATCTACTTTGACCACTAATCCATGCAAATTTATGAAAGAAATACAGCATCAAACACAAAAAAATATGGAAAATTTTAATTACTTATGCTTCTGCTTTCTTTTACTCTGCTAAATAAACACATATATATTAAACTAGATAAACCACAATGTCATTTTTGTTCAGCATTATTTTACATTAGCAATATTTGAAACTTTATCGATACAAAATCTATTCTTAAAATTAACTTTACTATTAAAAATGTGCACTTAAGAGACCTACAGGCTTTGGCAAAAATATAATAGAAATCTGTACCACAGGTTTATTGACATTTTGGATGTAGCTTTTTCAAGAATGCAATAGAAGTAGCTCATCCCAGAGAAATGTCATAACTCCATAGTTTAATAATGAAACTAATGAATTAAATATGATTAAATAGTTCAAGTATGCAATTACTATTTACTGTTTCCTATGTTAAGGAATTATTACAAGAAGGATGGCTGGGAAAAGTTTTAGCTGCTTAGTTTGCCATTCTACCTCCTCCTCAGAGACTTGATTTGCAATCAACAGTTATGTAAATTTATCAGATTAGACTTTCAGAACTAAATTTTCAATAATATATGCAACCATTACCTGAGTAAAACTGACAAAATGTCAGTGAGAGGAACAAGGTAGAGTAATTAGCAAAATGGCAGGGCTCTGAAAGCAATTAAAATTGAGAAAGCTTTTATTTTTCCTAAGGTTGCAATTTCCTAGCATGTAAAGGGAAAGGAAAATTCCTATGGACCATTAGATTACTCCAGTAGGATGGAGAGAATGCTATAAGGCATTTACATACTACTTAATTTAAAAGTTCCCAATAACATCCTATATAATAAAACCCTAATATGCAAATCGACCAAATGGCAGAATGACCATGGAATGACCAGTCGCTATGATGTGCACTGACCACCAGGGGGCAGATGCTCAATGCAGGAGCTGCCGTCGGGTGGTCAGTCATTGTGCTCCCACTGGGGGAGTGCCACTCAGCCAGAAGCTGGGCTCATGGCTGGCAAGCGCAGCAGCAATGGTGGGAGTCTATCCTGCCTCCACTGCAGGTGGGCGGTAAGGAGCAAGGGGTCCCGGACTGTGAAAGCCTTGGACTTTGAGAGGGATGTGCGACTGCCTGCTTAGGCCCGATCCCCAGGGGACATCTCCCAAGGGGTCCTGGACTGCAAGAGGGCGCAGACCAGGCTGAGGGACACCCCCCCTCCAGTGCACGAATTTTGTGCACCAGGCCTCCAGTAAAATAATGATTATTTTAGCTATACTTTGTGTTAAAAAGAAATTTAATATTATTTCCAGGATTTCGCTTTTGATATTATAATTATATTAATATTAATCTTTTTATAAATAAATATCCTTTTATAGGTATAAAAATTTTAATTTTATTTCATCTTAAAATATATCTGAGTGAGGTGACAAATATATCTGAGTGAGGCACATTAATATTATGATGTTCTTATTGTGCTAAATCACTAATACACAGTATTTACTAATTCAGAAGCAAGGCCAGTGGAACCTAGAATATGTGCATTTTGATGTTAAATATTTGCCAATTTTTTAAGTTTATAAGTAAGGTTATCTTATATGTACATATAGTGTTTATATCTATAAAATGCATGTGCAAAATTGTGAGTACATGTGCCATTTAAGTAAACCCTTTTTCTACATTAAGGAATTTTTAAAATATATTTTAAAAACAATATTACCTTAACAAAATTTATTCACACAACAAAGTTCCTCCTAAATTTATATATATATATTTTTTTTTCTTCTTCTGCTGCTTTAAAGTCTCATAGTTAAGGGAAAAATGTTTAGGGAGAAACAGAATTCTGTTTAATCTTTGACCATTGCTACTCCTATCTCCAGTGTATGTATGGGTCTTAAAAATAGCCATACTTTAATTTTTCCCTGAAACATTTTAGATTTATTTTTAATGACTTATGTCCTTTCTAGTCTTCTATTTGACCAGTGACAGTAGATTGTCAATGTTTTCCAAAATACTAGACTGTAATTTGCACTGCTTTATTAATGTCTCAAACTTTTAAACTCAAAAAAATGCTCTGAATTACCATCAATTGAGAAAGAGTTTAAATATACCTTTCCCATGAAGTTATATTAAATAAGTTGATATCTTTATTTCCAAATGGGTATTTTAAATTTTAAATAGTGATTTATTTAACACACAGAGTGGGTTACAATGTCAGAATTTCTCATCTGCAGAAGATTTATGGAAGATGGAAAAGATATTTTGGCTGGCAAAACTTCCTCTCAAGTTTCAGTCTATAATTGTGAATAATAATATCCTATATAATAAAAGGGTAATATGCAAATTGACCCTAACAGCAGAATGACTGGGAACAATCAGTTGCTATGATGGCACTGACCACCAGGGAGCAGACGTTCATGGCAGCAGCACAGGGAGTGGGTCTAAGCAGGCAGTCCAACATCCCCCAAGGGGTCCCTGACTGCGAGAGGGCTCAGGCCAGGCTGAGGGACCCTCCCAAAGTGCACAAATTTTTGTGCACCAGGCTTCTAGTTATTAATAATAACTTATTTTAATAAGGCACTTAATGTAGTCCTTACTCATTAAAATAATTTACATATATTGTCTTAATTCATTTTCACAGTAATCCTATGAAATAGATTTTATTGTTAGTTCTAATTTACTGATGAAAAATAGAATGGACAGCCATACTGATAGAATACCAGACACAGTTTCTGGAAATTTCTTGACCTAATAGCTATAACTCTTCTCTTTCCCCATTGATCTTTACCATAATATCATGTCATGATGTTCCACTTTAGAAAAAATAAATCTGTCCTCAATTGCCTGATCTATCTAAAGAAGTTTTTTGTTTGTTTGTTTTGTTTTGTTTTTGTGTGTGTGTTTGTTGTTGTTGTTTTTAATACTCAATATGTTCAGATCACAGATAGGTTTAGAATAAATTATTTACATTCTTGCTCCATATCATTAAACCCCAGGTAGTTAATGTCTCCCAAATGCTGGAGTTGCCACACCATAAAGCAATTGTTTTAATAGAGGAAAATTAGACAGTACATTACAAAGAGTACAGATAAGCAGTACCCTCAAAACTGGCCTTTTGCATCCTTAACTACTTTTCCAAATTATATATCATGAGATTAGAAACTCCTTTACACACTTTACTGTCACAGAATTTTTTAATCTGGTTTTATTCTTCAATTCGGTTTATTTAAATTAAACTGTGACTCCAATCATTCTGACCACTTCATTCAAAATTTCTTGGTCACTGATGAGTTTGAATATCTAACAAACTTAGTTTATATAAATTATTGTTACAGAGAAAATGATACGATATATTTCCAGGCAGTAATAGTCTTTTTTTATTAAGTTCAGGAAAAAGAACAATTTTCTAAGAGGTCATTGATAATATAGATACTTTGTTCACCATGAATTTTTGTACTAAAATTATTCACATAGACAGCTAAAAAGTTAAAGATATTTATCATGATTAATATAGAAAAAATAAGCACAATAAGAAATAACTCATACTAATGTTTAAAAAATTGGTAGGATAGACCGAATTAGTGTATAAAGAAAGGTGAGGAAAATTGTGTCTTATGGAACACAGTCTCAATCCCATATTAAATATGTATCCCTTGTAGAGGAAATCTGCCACTTTGACATGTTGATTATTTATAATTAAATTTTCATATGAAATAGCTGGTTCAAGAAGGACAATATGGTTCTTCTTTGTCCCTCTGAAAACAGGAAATAAATCTTCCACATAAAAAGTACACTCCTTGTAACAGGATATGGAGAGATATCCTTAACAACAGAGATAGGAAACTCAGTTTGTAGACACAAATCCTATTTCTTCTTTAATAGTTGACTATCCCAAGCCCAAATTCTGCTTAGATTCCTCACTAATTAAACATCAAAGCCTAAGTTTCTTTGTTCTGTCAAATTCTCACAACTTTTTAAAATATTTTTTATTGATTTTAGAGAGGGAGAGAGATAGCAACATCAATAATGAGAATCATTGATCTGCTGTCTCCTGCACCCTGCTCCTGGGGATCAAGCCCACAATCCGGGCATATGCCCTGAATTGAACTGTGACCTCCTGGTTCATAGGTCCATGCTCACCACTGAGCTACAGTGACTGTGCTCACAATATTTTTTAACCCAATACCTATAAAAGCTGCTTGCTTTGCTCATTTCTTTAGGTCCCATATCTCTGAAACCTCCATATGTACAAAATTAAAGTTGATTGTATCTCTGGTTAATAATAATGTTTTGATTTTGCAGTAGATTTTCTTGTCTCTCTCTCTCTCTCTCTCTCTCTCTCTCTCTCTCTCTCTCTCTATATATATATATATATATATATATATATATATATATATATATGCATAATGATCTGAAAAAAGGGGTAGCTGTACCCTTAGTTGTCTAGAAAATATATAAATACTATGTAGCAATAATCAGTACTCTTTGGTGAGTAAATACTGTATGCATCAAACTATTCAGACTGCCAGATGTTTATGAGACATTAGTCCTAGATACATAGACACATTGAGGAGATAAGACATGCTAACAATTATTAAGTAAGAGTTGGCAGTCTATATTCAAGTATGAAAGCAAGACAGAAGTTGGGAACAGGGTCAAGAATATTAAGCCTACTGTACAGTGTGATGAAATCCTTCACAATGAATAAATATTCCATCTAATGTGCAAAAACTGTCTCCATTTAGAAACACTGGTAGCAGACAATGAATGTAGTGTGTAGTGCTGAAACATTATTATGGGTCAATAAGAGTATGTGTTTTGATTTCATAAATTTCCTCATTTTATTTCTGAAATGATATTCAGAACCATTTTGAAGAAAAAAACTCTTGAGAATGCTTTTGAATACAAAAGGCCATTAAGCCAAATTATAAAAAAGAATCATAACTCCAATAATCGTCTGCCTCCTTGAGAGGTATCATAAAACAAATTGCATCATTTCCAAAAGCCCTTCCCAGCAAAACTCATTGCAAGGGACATAGCTGAGTTTTATAAAAAAGAGATTCAAAGACCAAGTATGTTTTGTGATTCACACACATAAATAAAATATGTATGTACTAAAATAGTATATGTATATACTAAATAAAAAGTACTATACATATATATAGATATATATGTATTTCTCAACAGCTCTAATATACTAATGTTCTTTGTAATTCTTAAAAATAGGAATAATTACATAACATTGTGGAAATGCTTTTCTGCAAAGGATATTTTCAAAAATGGGACTAGAGAGGATGCTTCTACTCAAATGTATAAAAATTGCATTCTCAATCCATTGGCTAGAAAATAAGGCTTGGTTTGATTTCCCTTTTAATTTTTGCCCTATAAGCTTTGCTAGCATAGACTGTGTTTAATTATCCATATGCAATTAAGCACTTAAGGGATTAATTAATTAGTTGGCATTTGTAACACTTTTAAAGATGAAAATCACTGTTTAAGAATTATCATTATTAATATGAACAGATGCAAGGGATTAAAGTATCATTTATGCATGCATAAGCACACCCATCAGCTCTTAGCTTACACTTGATTATGAAGATGGATAAATATGCTGCTGGCTTTATCATGGATGTGAAATCTGTTAGGGGCCTATTCAGAAATATAATTGCTCTTTGAGCCAACATGAGCAACAATTTCTAAATATTAACACAATGAGTCTTCAAAAAAGTATGCCAAGAATCGTATTTGATAATGTCTACTCCAGATTATAGAAAAAAGGATGTTTTATAAAAGCATATTTAACTGACTTTAGTACATTTCGCCATCATTTTCAAAAGATACCTATATCTAATTTTCTTCCAATACTGATGAAAATTAAACTACAAAAATAACTATGAGCCCTAACTGGTTTGGCTCAGTGGATAGAGAGTCGACCTGTGGACTGAAGGGTCCCAGGTTCGATTCTGGTTAAGGGCATGTACCTTGGTTGCGGGCACATCCCCAGTAGGAGGTGTGCGGGAGGCAGCTGATTGATGTTTCTCTCTCATCGATGTTTCTAACTCTCTATCCCTCTCCCTTCCTCTCTGTAAAAAAAATAAATAAAATATACTTTTAAAAAATAACTATGAAAAAAAAAATTAAAAGGGAAATCAAACGAAGCCTTATTTAGGGTCTCAATATAGAGATTTTCTTCTCTTAAAACAATTCCATCAAGATTTATTTAAAGAAGCAGGAATTAAATTTGAGTCACTCTTTTTACAATTTCTAATAGTACATGATACATCATACTGCAAAGTTATAAGCTAATTTAAGATATGTCACATTAAATTTGAGTACTTACTATAATTTTTATAATAAAGTATTAATAACTCTTATTTTTCTTAAGTTAAAATGTGTTCATTTAATGGAAGGAAAAACCCTTATGAAAGTTTATTTTCATTATTTTCTTTATCATGTTGATTCAATAAAATAAGAATTTTTTGGTGCCACATTTATCTAAAGCTCAAACACATTGATCATAATAAAATCCATATAAGCTTTGACTAATGCTTTCATTTTAACCTGAGATAGCATACAAAAACTTACAATTTGATAAGTGATATCCCCACACGATATCATAGCAAGTAATAAAGACTTAAATAATACAGACTTTACAGAGTCATCCATAGCAACTTCTTTTTTAAAATATGTTTTTATTGGTTTTAGAGAGGAAGGGAGAGGAAGAGATAGAAACATCGATGAGAGAGAAACATCAATCGGCCTCCTCCTGCGTGCCCCCTATTGGGGATCGAGCCCACAACTCCGGCATGTGCCCTGACCAGGAATCCAAAAGGCAACCTCTTGGTGCATGGGACGACACTCAGCTAACTGAGCCACACCTGTCGAGTGATAGCAACTTCTTAAATGACAGAAATCAGCTATCATAGCTCTGCAGGCTATCAATTAAAATATATAGTGTAAAAATGTGTTTTTATTTACATCATTTTTTTATTCTTAGAAAGCTTTATGCTAGCATTTTTCATTAAAACGATATGTAGGTTGTCATGATTATGAGGAAATGGCACTTCAATTTACAAATTTACAGCCCCTGTTTTCATGTACCTGTGAGCATGAACATTCTTCAGAATAAATTATTAAGTATTTATTTTCAGGATAGCACTTAATCGTATTTCTAAATTTAATGGATAAATGTTAAATTAAAACTAATTTAAGTCAAGGATTAAGCATACAAAGAATAATGCAATGGAGGTTGCAAATTTTGGCAGTCTAAATAGGAACAATTTTCTGAATATATTTAGGGTCTCAATATAGAGATTTTCTTCTCTTAAAACAATTCCATCAAGATTTATATAATTTAACTGCAGCTCTCTAAGGTGTGTAGTTGGCTATGATGAATAAATCCCATTGTAACAAATTAAAACATCCTATTTCTATTTCTTGGGAATTTTAAAAATTGAATGCAAGCATATAATTTGTTCAAGTACAGCATGATTTATTGTGTTTTTATTCATTTTTGTCTCAATCTGCAACAGCAATGGCAATCCTATTTTTTCTAAACCACAGAACGTCTACTTGATGTCTTCTTAGAAATCAAGCAGTCATTAAATGAAAAGGTTTTGTGCATTTGTGCATTAAACTAAATAAAATCTATGCTAAAAATATTCAGTTTAGAAGCCTACATTTTTTGTTGTTCCAAGTCACTCAACTTCTATGTATCTTTTCAAAATTGTGCCTAAGCAATCTCATCGATGATTTTAGAAGATTAGTTATTATATTCTTAAAAGAATTCTTCACATAATTAAAGGAAGGTTTAAAATCAGCCTTCAGTTTTCTTCTTTTAGCCCAAATGTTGGGTATTTAAATTGAGGCTTTAGATGTGGGACAATTATTAGCAATGACAATGACTAGGGATATGGTAGTAGATGGCTGAAGTGGAATGAATGGCAAGAGTACTGAAAATGTGGAGGGCAGAGATATTTAAATCAAGAACAGTGAGAATATTGGAAGATAAGAAACAGTGAGCAGGCTGTTAAAATATTTCATTGATTTAAGAATAGTGACCAGAACCCTAACCGGTTTGGCTCAGTGGATAGAGCGTCGGCCTGCTGACTGAAAGGTCCCAGGTTCGATTCCGGTCAAGGGCATGTACCTTGGTTGCGGGCACATCCCCAGTAGGAGGTGTGCAGGAGGAAGCTGATCGATGTTTCTCTCTCATCGATGTTTCTAACTCTCTATCCCTCTCCCTTCCTCTCTGTAAAAAATCAATAAAATATATTTTAAAAAATAATAGTAACCAGGAAAGTTGAAGCATAAAGGTAAAAACATATGCATCACAGCTGCTGAATTTTTCAGGGAGAAGCATGAAACAGTGATATACAAGTGGTAATTAAAAGTTATTCAAAGGCCTCATCCACCTTCTCTTCATTATACATATGATAAGAAAGAGAAAACAGCCTTCGTCCTCCATTTAAGGCTTTACTTTTTGCAGAAAGCTTCAATGGATTTTGGTGATAACAGATTTTTAGTTCAAGCAAGCATCAAAGAAAACCTTGTGTTGACAGGGTTAGGAGTGTTGAACACTGAATTCATGTCAGGAGATATATTGAACAGTATGTGAATGAGTCTAAATTCTGGAATATAATCTGGGAAGCTGGTAATTACCCTGGATACCAGGTACACAAGAAAATGAGATATGATTGAAATTTCTTAGAAAGAGCTAATCAGTCAAAACACTTCTTGAGACTGTTCTAGATAGGCAGTCTATACTATTAAGGTCCAAGATGCTGAGGACGTGGTGAGAGAAAGTGTATGGGCCCTTGAATCCTGCTATGGGCCATTTAAAACAGGGGAGCCCATATGTAGATGAGTCACCAGGTTAACCCCAGTGGTCTGGAATTTTTAATTGGTGAGCCTCAAGTGGGTTAATTCTTACTACATGTCATGAAAACTAGATGCATTATTTGAGTGAGAAAAATGTCTTTCATCTAAGAATCTCCTTGAACCATCACTCTGATAGCTAACTTCTTTTCCTCTCACCCATTTCCCCTCCTCCCTCCCCCTGGAAGTTTGGGTATTGAACCTAGATTGATCACATAAATTTCTCATATCTTCATTCTTACTTTTTCTCTTCTTTATCTAGTCATTCTACTCACTGAAGAAATCCTTAACTTTATCTCTAAATGAATGTTCTACTATGGTTATTGTATTATTTTTACTTCCAAGTTTATTTCCTGTTTATGAAATGTCCCCTTTTTAAAGCACCTTGTACTTATTTTTATGAATTTAATGAACTTTCTGATATTTCTGGGGATATTAACTATATTGATTTATTTTTTTCTAGTCTCTATTGCCTGTTTTCTCTACATTTATTTTATAAGTTTCTTGGTTTTGGTTTATCTCATTTATGCAAAATTATTTTCTCAAAGCTATGTGATGACAGCTGTTTATTCATAATTAACAATGTGGTCTTAGTCCGAGCTGGTTTGGCTCAGTGGATAGAGCATCAGCCTGCAGACTGTAGAATCCCAGGTTCGATTCTGGTTAAGGGCATGTACCTCAGTTGCAGGTGGGGATCACATGGGAGGCAGCCACTGGATATGTCTCTCTCACAGTGATGTTTCTCTCTCTGTCTCTCCCCCTCCCTTTCACTCTCTCTAAAAATCAATAAAAAAAATCCTCACGTGAGGATTAACAAAACAAAACAAAAATATATCACCTTAAAAACAGCCTGAGATCTTTGTTTTAAGTGAGAAATTGGGGAAGATCTTATTTACTTTTTGACAATAACTCCCATATAACATAGCAAGCATTTTATCTAGGTCTATGTATTATCTTCAGAGAAATATATCCTAATTTAATGAGTGAAAGGATAGAAGGAATATGCCAATGTGTTCTTGGTCTTTGGCCTTACCTACTGTACATGAAAGAGATTGAGGCTCTTATTGTTCAGTTTTGTAAATTTGTCTAATTGTCATTGGTTCTTATTTTTAATAGGATGCCTCTGTCTGATGTTCCAAGAAAGACCCTTAATTTTTTCTCAAAGAATAAATGTCCTGCTTACTTCTTGGGGAGATGTACCTATCATATCTATCTGATTTCTCTGGTATGTGGAGGGCTTATTGTGTTTTAACTTTTTATTCATGTTTTTAATATTCTTTTGTTTTTAGTCTCTTACCTTATTAGTTATCTCATCTTTAGAAATTCTCTCCATTAGGCAATTCTGGATCTGTCCATCTGGCTGAAATTTAATTCACTTCTTTGCTCAATAAACTGACATATTTTAGCTTTCTATTTAAAAATAATCTCTAAACACCTGTCCATCCACTTTCTACCTCCCAAAGTGGGCTTAAATCATTCACCTTGTGTCCTCTGCTCTTTTCCATTTTCTTAGCACTCTTTATGACCAGTTTAATGATATTGTCCAAATTAGCAAAATTTGATATGTTCACACAATATGCTATGTTTAGTTTATGTCTTATATTTTATTCCTCTCACTATTTTTACTAATGTAATAATTTATTTAAATTTTAAGATAAAAAGTTGGCAATATATTTTGTCACTAAATTATTTTAAGTGAAACTGAGTTCAAGTAAAATGTTATGGACAACTATTTTATACCAACATTTATTTTTCCATAAGTATACATATATTTATCATAAATAAGAAAAACATATGAAATAATAGATTATTCTCATTTTAAAATTTTTATGTGTAGATGGAGGATCAATTTTTTACGTAAATTTTCAAAGTGTTAGATGCAAATTGATTTTTCTTTATGGTGAGCTGCATCAGCTACTGTGTCATAATGAAAAAAGACTCATATAAAAAGTCCTGAATTCGTTGTTAAAGTCCCTCTGGTTCACCTTAAACTACATAAAATTTACAATGAACTTGTAAGACCTGGTCAAAACCTTTGACAATGAAAAGAGAATACAGGTTATTATTTTACAATATACTGGTACAATTTTCCATGGCCTTGTAAAAATAAGCTGGAAACATCTGCTAAAACAACTTGTCACTCTTATACCCATATATCTGAGATATAGTGCAATATTCTGCTATATAGTAGGCGGGCAACAAGAAGAAATAAATTGCTCACTAAAACATAAACAATTCAAAAAGCCATTGTTTTGCCTCTAAGAAAATGTTACAAAAAGAATTTTTCCACAAAATGAATTTTCTTAAGATATAAACAACAGGAGAATGAAGTCTTCTAAAATATTTAAAATAGTTGAAAAGTAATAATACACATATAAAGAACAACTTGTCTGGTCAACTTGTTATCCTAATACCTGTAGGACAGTTGTTCTCTGCAGTTTTAAAAATAGAGACACTTCATTATGAAAACTGTTTAAGAAACTGCTTTTAAATTAGTATCATTTTTCTACAGAAAAATCTCTTCTAAAGATGAAAAATATAGAAAGACCATTTAACTTAAAAATATTCATAAGTAAAGGTAGGCTTTTGAATTAAGGAAGAATTCTCCTAGAATACCCACCATCAAGACAACTTCAAAATCTTATGATTCATAAAGAAAGCATTTTATTCAGAATTGACCCAGTTTGATCATTTGATTATATGCCCCACACAAGTATCTTGATGGTTATTTTATTGAGGAGATTTTAATTAATATTTTAATTTTACTAAGAACCTACACTTATCAAGTGCTGAGCTAGATTTTGTGGGTGTTACTGAATGATTTAGAGAAATAGATCACATATACTTTTTAAAAAGGTTAGCCCTGGATGGATGGCTCAGTTGGTTGTAGCATCATCCTGTGTACACCAAAAGGCTGTGAGTTAGATTTGGGGTCAGGGCACATACCTGGGTTGCAGGTTCAATCCTTGGTCGGGGTGTGTACAGAGGCAACCCATAGATGTTTCTCTCTCACATCGACTCCTTGGGTGAGAATTTAAAAAATAAATTTAAAAATGTTAGGCTACCCTTTCTCCTGAAAAAAATTTCTTATTTTTTAAAAATAATAGTCATTTGTTTATTTAAAGCACTTTAATTATTTAATTTTTAAGTTTGCATTAAATATTATTTTATATTAGCTTCAAGATAGCTTCATACAGCATTTATAAAGTTTACAAAGTGATCCCCTGATAAGTCTAGTAGTCACCTTGCACCATTACATAGTTTTGTTTTATTTTTTAATATATTTTTATTGATTTCAGACAGGAAGGGAGAGAGAGAGAGAGAGAGAAACATCAATGATGAGAGAGAATCATTGATCGGCTGCTTCTTGCACGCCCCCTACTGGGGATCGAGCCCCGCAACCCAGGCATATATGCTCTTGACCAGAATCAAACCTGGGACCCTTCAGTCCTCAAGTTGGCACTCTATCCACTGAGCCAAACCAGCTAGAGCCACCATACATAGTTTTTACAACATGATTGACTATATTCCCTATACTGTACTTTACATCCCATGACTATTTTGTAACTACCAATTTGTACTTCTTAATCCCTTTACCTTTTCGCCCAGATCCCTAACACCCTCCCATCTGGCAACCATTTGTTTGTTCTCTGTATCTATGAGTCTACTTCTGTTTTGTTTGTTCATATATTTTGTTCATTAGATCCCCAGTACAAGTGAAATCATATGGTATTAGTCTTTCTCTGTTTGACTTATTTTACTTAACATAATATCCTCTAGGTCTATCCAGGATGTCCCAAATGGTAAGACTCCATTTTTTCTTTTTGCTGAGTAGTATTGCATTGTATCTCTGTACCATAACTTCTTTATCCAAATGTCTACTGATAGGCACTTAGGTTGTTTATATATCTTGGCAATTGTAAATAATGCTGCAATGGCTATAGGGATGCATAGATGGTGAGGCAAAAGTAGGTCTACAGTTGTATGTGAAACACAGAATTTATTTTTGTATTATTATTTATTAATTATTATATTATTTCCCATATGAACAATTATAAATCTACTTTCCCCCCACACTGTATATCTTTTCAAATTAGTGTTTTGGATTTCTTCGGAAAGATACCCAGAAGTGGAATTGCTGAGTCAAACTTTTCTTATTTTGACCAAGTTTCCTTTCATGATTTTTACTTCTTTTAGTGGCAGGGCAGTTCTATCTTATTTTTTATAATTTACATTCATAGTTTTCCTAAAACTTATAAAATACATTTAAAATATTGTATCTTAATTGAAAAGTAATCATATGGATAACCTCTTACCATATAATAGAACATGAGCTCCAATACACTCATTTTCTATGTCTATTCTCCCATATTTTATTGAACTCCTGTAGTGCCGGATCCAATTCCAGCATGTCATAATTTCAAGAGTTTCATCAAAAGGTTGATGAGACTTGGGGATTCAACAGGGTTGAGTCACACATGAAGTCACCTGTTGGGAATGGCTGGAGGCATTTCCCCAAACCTGAATAGGTTACATTAAATTGATTGTGGCTGCCAGACAGCTAAAAGGCATCTTAATCTACATGTTATTGCCTCCTACTGGCCAAACACCTGAACAGCCATAGGCTAATTCCCCCATTCTGACAATGTTTCTGTATACCCTTTGAAGTGTATATCTCTGCCTTGCCTCAGGACAAGTTGTGTTAATAAAAAGCATGGGGTCCTGGGGACGAAGAGAACCTAAGACTTTAGACTAAAGATCTTGGATCTTAGCTCCTTTAGCTAAGCTCCTTTGACCCTCAAATGCCTTACAAAATTATATCTCATCTCCGGACTCTTTATTAGTCTCTGGATTCCTATAACATCTATGCTCAGCCTTCTCCAGATTCCTGAACCCTTCTTGATACTGGGACAAGAACCCTGGCACTGTAGAATTCTAATCCCTGTATTGATTGTAAAATTTCTGTCTACTTTGTCCATATATTTTAGGATTTTCTCATTAGCAATCATTTTAAATTTCATAGCCATATTGTGAACAACTATCTGAATTTAATTAAAAGTTATATTGCATACATCTCTCATTGCTGCTTCTTATGTCAAAACTATTTTCCTTGAATTATTTTTTGTTTTGCTTTGCTGAATCATTATCTTCAATAATTTTTCTAGGAAGTGCCTATTTTCTTAAGATATAAACAACAGGAGAATGAAGTCTTCTAAATGATTTTATTTTGTAGTCATATACTGGTATAGAATTCTACAATCAAATCCTGTGATTAAGTTGTAGGCATTGCTCTATACTCCTTTAGCATCCATTTAAGCAACTAAGAATTCACTTGTAGAAATACTCTTCTTTGTTTTAAATTTTATTTGCAGTTTAGAATTTTTAAAAAATGTATTAATATTATGACTAAGAATCAAAATGAATGGGTATAAAAATAATAGGAAATAATGGGTAATTCTAAAACTTCTGCTAGGCATTGTTCTAAAACTTTTATATTACATTAACTCAATCTTGATAATCTATATATCTAAAAGCCAAGCCACCAGAACACCAGAATGACTGGAACAACTGGAACAACTGGTCGCTGTGACACACACTGTGGCCAGCCAATCGGCCTGATGGGAGTGCTGACCCCTCTCCCAGGTTGGCCCCACCCCCAATTGGCACCCCCCACCCTGATCAGGGGTGGGGCTGCTGGCCAACCTCCCACATCCCCTTCCTCCCACCAGCCAGGCCCAATTGGCCTCCATCGGGGTGGGCCAGCATGAATTTGTGCACTGGGCCTCTAGTAGCATAATAAAATAAGTTCTATTTTTGTAAATTTATGAATAAAAAGCTGAGCAAGAGTACCTGACATTTGTCTGGGGGAACATGCCAAGTAGTGGTAAAGGTAGGATATCAACATTCAATTACAGTCTGTGTTCTTGAGTATATGTGATATTAATAAACACTTTAGAATTTCATTATAAATAGATATGTAGGATCTGTAGTGACTGGGACACCAAGGCAAGATTTAATGAGGAGATGGTTTTTTATCTGAAATCATAAGGCATGGATTTTAAAATATAGTACATAAATCAATAAAGATAAATTCACTGGCTTATTAGAGTAGCATTTACACTTTGGTGTACTAAAGTCATCTGGACTTATTGTTAAAAATATAGAATACAAACTTCAGGCTACAAATAAGTAACAAGGGTATAATATACAGCATCAGGAATATAGTAAATAATATCATAACTTTATATGGTAACAGATGGTTACCAGACTTTTTGTGGTGATCATCACATCATTAGGTCTATATACTTTGAATCACTATGTTGTAAACTTGAGATTAACATAATATTGAATGTAAACTATCCTATATAATAAAAGCCTAATATGCTAAGTGTCTGGTCATCCGTTCAACCAGTCAAAGTGTAATCTGCTAATGATATGCTAAGCTGCCCAACCACTCACTATGACATGCACTGACCACCAGGGGGCAGACACTCAACACAGAATCTGCCCCCTGGTGGTCAGTGCGCTCCCACAGGGGGAGCTCCACTCAGAAGCCAGGCTCATAGCTGGCAAGCGCAGCGGTGGTGGTGGGAGCCTCTCCCACCTCTACAGCAGTACTAAGGATGTCTGACTGACGGCTTAGGCCCACTTCCAGACTACGAGAGGATGTAGGCCAGGCTAAGGGACCCCCAACCCCACCCCACCCCCAAGTGCATGTGCACTGGGCCTCTAGTACTTTAATAAAAATAATACAGATTTCTGAGCTCTATTTCTTGTTTGTTTTGTATTGTGTTGTTTTGTTTTATGAAAATCTTAAGTGTATCAGTAAATTATCTTTTTAAATAAGTTCACTAAATTATTTTGATGCCCATAGTCCAAATAGGACACTATGAGAATTATCCACTAGTATTTTGAACTCAGTTGAGTTCCCATTTCAATGAAATGAGTCAGAGGGGATCAGAACAAACATAATACAATTTATCTCACTGGCAAATTACATCAATATAAAAAACAATGCAAAATACAATAGAAATCAGTTATTGTTTCATAGATTTTTGCATTTATTTCATTGTAAGCTCACAATGTAAATGTATGCAATAATGTTTATGCCATTGCCATACTTAGCACCTAATATTATCTTACCAAATTCATATATCTTATTTTCTGACCCATGCTTTGCAAATTATTCCAACTCTCCAAAAAGAATATTAGTTCTTATCATAGATGCATAGTCTAACATTCCAGTACAGAATGTGCATTTTTTTTAAGTATAAGGATATGTGTTAGTGATTAATACTGATTTCCTTCTCTTATGAAAAGAGCATTTATCATCCCTTAGTGTTTTCAAAAATCTCTTAGTGACACCATAAATCATTCAATGAGATCACATGGACCAATGGCATTCTGAACCAATTATTCTACTTTATAATATAATTTGTTTTAAGACTATTTTTAGAGTATACTTTTTGTGGAAGTCAGGTCAAAAAAGGCAGCAGCATAATATTGCTTTCAAAGTTTAAGATCATATTGTGAATAACAAAGGTAATAATAGCAGATTTGGAGAAAAGATGTTCAATTTTATTGAAGTCATTGTGTCCTGCCCTGATTATCTTGGCAGGATTAGTTCCATCTCCTTCAGTCTGGGAAGCTGGTAATTGTATCAATTATATCAGTTATTGTATCGTGCTGTACTATTTTTCTTACTATTTGTTCCACACTAGACTATATGCTCCTCGAGGCTTACTCCATTCATTTCTTTATTCATTTAGTTACTCATCTATTCATTTAAAATGTGTTTGAGAATATTTGTCAAAAACAATATGCAAAATATATAGTGAGATAGAAACAGAAAGTGAAGAAAAAATTTAAAGGGTGATATTGGATGCTCTAAAAATATAAACTATAATAATTTGAGGATTTATTCTTTTCTATCTCCCCTGATGACTAGCACCTTGCATGGTACCTAGTAAAAGCTCAATAAATATTTGTTTAATTAACTAATTAGATGGCATACCATACCCCCGATTGAACTATTTTTTGTAAATATACCTTTCAAGAACATTCTTCAAATTAATTCAAAGAAAAATGTTTTCTGTGGCATAAAATTAAAAAGATAACCTAAAATATGTTCTAATTTTATTTGTGGTTTTAGATATAAAAATGAGAGACAGTCATTACCAAATCTGGTTCTGCATAAAAATAAGCAGAGGAATGTTTTAGTAATGCACCAATAATCCTGCACAGGATTCTCAGGTTTTGAATAAGAAATATAGGAAATACTAGCTACTCAGAATCCTATCTAATAATAGACAAACATGGTAATTGACTGTACCTTTGCTACGCCTCCCATGGGGTAATCAGCGTGATATGCAAATTAACCGCCAACAAAGATGGCGGCTAATTTGCATACTTCAGGCAGGGTGGGACAGCGCAGCCGCCAGCGTGAGCCACCATCCCGGGCCACAGGCCGGCCCCAGAAGCCCCAGAAGCCGCCCAGAAGCCGGTGATCAGGGGGACATTGGGGATTCCCCTCCCCGGGGCTTGGACACCTTCTGGGGAAAGGATCAAGGCCCTGGGGGAGGGGGCCAATCTGGGCAATTTGGAGGGTTTATTTGGGGGGCCAATTCCCTTTGGCCGAGGGTTTTCAAGGCCTGGGCGAGGTTTTTAAGGGGTGATTCGGGGGGAAATTTGGGGGTCCCCCCGCCCAGGGCCTGGCTTCCTCTGGGGGGAGGTTTCAAGCCCTGGGCAAAGGGGCCGATCCAAGAGATTCGATGGTAATGGGGGGTCGAATCCTCTGGCGAGGCGTCAGTTTTGGGGAGGGGAGGGCAGAACCAGTTTTTTGGGGGAGGGGGGGGAGATGGTGGTCCCCCGCCCAGGCCTGAAGCCTGGGCCAGAGGTGTCAGGCCTGGGGGGGGGGCAAGCCCATGATTGGTGTGAACTACAGAGGAAACACCCTTTCTGACCGCTCATTGGTTAAGCTCCCTTATGCCACTGGTAATATTCTTAGTAACTTGGGTAATAAGAATCCAAAAAGGTGATATAGGGTTTTTTACCACACTCCTGGAGAAGAAAAGGAAGATTTCTGCCGGAGGGCTAAGAAATGTCATATCCTGCCCTAGCCGGTTTGGCTCAGTGGATAATGCCTTGGCCTGCTGATGGCAGGGTCTGAGTTCAATTCTGACCAAGGGCATGTACCTAGGTTTCAGGCTCCTCCTTGGCCTGGGCCCAGGTCAGGGCTCATGCAGGAGGCAACCAATCAAAGTGTTCCTCTCACTTTGATGTTTCTCTCTGTCTTTCCCTTTCTCTTCCACATTCTCTAAAAATCAATAAAAACATATCCTCAGGTGAGGAAAAAAAATAATAAAGAAATTATTATTATATGAAAAACACATCTTGAAAATGCCTAAAGAAAGTTGTCATTTTTTCATGGTGAAGGGACTGGAGTCCGTGTTGATGAAAAAACCTTGGTGGCTGCGGTGACTGGCAGTGGCTGCAGCAGCAGGGTGATGGGGCTGGTGCCTTCCCCTGATTAGCCTGGTCACCTCCCACAAAGGGAGGCCTAACTGCAGCTTAGGCCCTATCCCCAAGGAGAGCAGGGAGCAGGCCTAAGCCGTCACTAGGACATCCCCTGAGGGCTCCCAGTATGTGAAAGGGGGCAGGCTGGGCTGAGGGACACCTCCCCCCAGTGCACAAATTTCGTGCACTGGGCCCCTAGTAATAAATAATTGTATATATTACAAAATTTGATTCATATATTTTCTTCAAAGCATGGTATATTTTGGTTGCTTAATATTTCAAATTATGCTTACAACTAATTAAATATAATACAATTTCAAGATGTTGGCTTTTGAAAACAGGCTAATACTAAACATTATTCTTACAAGTTTATATTCTCAAAAACCAACAAAAATACAGTATAGATAAACAAAGCTGTATAAGGAATAGCAGTAATTGGCAAATAATATTAAGTAGCATTTTTATATTGTCTTCTTTTATTCTCAAGCTATACCTACCTACATTCAGGAATGAATTTCCAGGGCATTTATATTACAAATGTTCTAAGAAAGTATGCCATTGTCTCTTTAATCTTCTTTATCTTCTCATGGTAAACTTGAAAATAGAAACTCAACCCTAAATATAGCTGTCAGAATAGCACAGCTATGGTTGTGTTATATTTTACATTATTTAATTTAAAACATAATTTTTGTTTAGAAAAGGCCTAGCCTATACAAGATGGGCAAGATTACTCTGCAGTAACAAACAACCCTAACACCTCAGTGGCCTCAAAATCAAACATTTAATTCTTTTTCATACTCTAAGTCCATGGAATGCTGACAGCCAGCGACTATGCTCTGAGTCATTGTCATAGTTACACCAGGCAGAGACCGCTGGAACAGCCACATATGGAATGTGGCCAGGGATTCAGGTAGAGGAAAAATAATACATGAAAATAGCACATTTGCTCTCAGAATATCAATCAAAATTGGCATTCATCACTCCTGCTCACAATTGAGTTCAGTTGGGGGCATGAAACTATCTTCTACTAAAAGGAGAGACAATACTTATGAATAGTCTAAAATGACTTCTACAGGTAGATTTCAACATTTAACATGGATTTAGTTGGAATTCATTGTTCTCAGAAGTTATTTGCTTTAGCCAGCATTATTTTTAGTTATTGGAAATTGTTATAAGATCCATTTAGATAAATTTTTGTATCTGTAAAATATACTTCTTTAAAAATGTACATATTAACATGTTAAATTCATGTTCAGAAAGAATAAGATCCAAATTGATAGGACACCATGGAAATAATATGAGGGCAATGTTTTAAGAATGGTTCCTCTAGGTCAGTGATGGCGAACCTTTGAGCTCGGCGTGTCAGCATTTTGAAAAACCCTAACTTAACTCTGGTGCCGTGTCACATATAGAAATTTTTTGATATTTGCAACCATACTAAAACAAAGACTTATATTTTTGATATTTATTTTATATATTTAAATGCCATTTAACAAAGAAAAATCAACCAAAAAAAATGAGTTCGCGTGTCACCTCTGACACGCGTGTCATAGGTTCGTCATCACTGCTCTAGGTAAATGTAAATAATACTGAAAATTTTCTATTTGTGGTTATTTCTTGTACTATTTATATTGAAAGTGGTATAAACTATAAGTTGAGTGCAATTTCCTCAGCCAGGGATGTGACCCCTCTGGATGCCAGAAATTGGAAGAACACAGGAGTGGCTGTAGGTAGATGGGACATGTTTTATTATGAATAAAGCAGCCACAACTGGTTGGTCAGTGACACCTTATGTACACGCTCAAACAAAAGAGGCCTCGTGCCAATTAGTGACATCTATGATATGTTAACATAAGTAGATTATATAAGGGTGTGCTTGTGCAGTACATATAGTGCTACTGCTGAGTCATTGCCCTTGCACATGTATAAGGCAAAGGGGCCTTTAACATGGTAATACTGCTGTGTCATTGCCTGCTCACATGCATATGGTGAGTGGGCCTTTAACCTCCGGCGTAGTCTGGTCAGGGCCCCCACACTACAGTATATATGTGATTGAATGAGGAACAACTTCCTGGAAAATTTTCTAGAACAATGCATCAATTTCAAGCATTCCTGAAAAAGAGCATCAGAATAGCACTTTTAAAGTGTGTAAGATGTAGGCAAAAAAGATGTCAAGTGGGAATATATCTGAAGAAACCTTAAACCCTGATTTGAAAGAATGTATGCACCCCTATGTTCATTGCAGTGTTATTTACAGTAGACAAGAGTTGGAAACAGCCTAAGTGCCCATCAGTAGATGAGTGGCTAAAAATGTTGTGGTATATTTACACAATGGAATACTACCCAGCCATAAAAAAGAAGAAAATCTTACATTTGTGACAGCATGAATGGACCTGACGAGTATTGTGCTAAGTGAAATAAGCCCGTCAGAGAAAGACAAATATCATATGATTTCACTTATATGTGGAATCAAATGAACAAAATCAAAACAAAATAGAAACAGACTCATAGGTACAGAAAACAGACTGATAGCTGTTAGAGGGGAGTGGGTTTGGGGGCTTGGTGAAAAAGTCAAAAGGATTATTAAAAAAATCTCATAGACACAGACAACAATATGGTGATTACCAGAGGGAAAGGAGGTGAGCGGAGGTAGAAGAGGGTCAAGGGGAGAAAAATGGTGATAGAAAGAGACTTGACTTTGGGTGGTGAGCACACTATATAAAATACAAATCATGTATTATAGAATTATATGCCTGAAATCTGTATGATTTTATTAACCAATATCACCCCAATAAATTCAATAAAATTTAACAAATAATTGAATAAACAAAGGTTCTTATAATATGACTTTTACCAGGAAGAACCTAAGGCTTGCATCTATTTGCATAAAATTAATTCAGTCCAGGTGAGAAGTCACATGAAAACCTATGTATCTACTTCATGGCCATTAACTCCCAGAGGTGAAGAAAGGTCTTAGTTTCTGTGTAACAGTATGAAATGTGTGAAACTCAAATACCTGCATTTTATTTCAGTTTTAATCCAATATGATATAGTATTTACATTGTAAACTATTTTCTTCTTACTTTCATTTGATAAAGGAACTCTCCCCAGCTTTATTTTAAAATGCACAGCCCCTCTTCAATCTCCAGCTCAGTGTATCTACCAAGCCAGATAAATCACTGTTATCTGTAGGGGAAACACTGAGAGGAAATGGGAAATGTGTTTACTGAGCACTCTCAATGTGTGATGGCCTATGTTGGACACTTGATGATCAATTTTCAATGCGATGTTAGGTAGTAGGTATGATTAGAGCAATTTTACAAGTGAGAAAACAAACTCAGGACTGTTAAATAATTTCCTCAGGATAACCTGGCTGGTAAATATAAGGAATACTTTTGTTTCTATGTGATTCTGAAAGTTCCTATAGATTGAAAAAATATATGTTGAGAATTTTACTGTAGTTGATTTTTATTATCCGTTTAGCAGAAACACTGTTTGTTCTTGGATTATGCTTTATTGCTTTTATCCCATGTAATTTGATTCTCCTTTTATCCCCATTAATCTCTTTCTTTTGCCCATAGCATATTTTATGTAGACAACACATATTGACAGTTTCGTGAATTTAATTAAGGACTCTCTTATACGTCTTTGTGTCAGCCTCTAGCCACTTTATATGAGTAACACTTGGCTCTACACAAACCTATAAATACCTCAAAAGCAGATGCAGTATTTTAGGTATAATAGATATCTCCTGAAGCAGAGACTACAACTTTAAGATGCTCTTTAAATAATTTGAAATGTGTCATGAAATACAGCTTCAGACCAATATTTATTTGTTCAGCATTTACTATAGTTTGAATTAGACCTTTATTCTTATAATATTAAATTACAACTGACATTACCTTTGACTCTTTATAAACTTTGTCCATTTAAGAGAGCGTTTAAGCCATAGTCAGTTCTGGCTCAGTAGTTAAAGCCCACGGACTGAAGTGTCTTGTGTTCAATTCTGGTCAAGGGCACATATCTCAGTTGGTGGCCAGGACAGGGTGAGTGCAGGAGGCAACCAATTAATGTGTGTCTCTCACACTGATGTTTCTCTCTGTCTCTACTCCTTTAAAAATCAATGGGGAAAAATATCCTTAGGTGAGGGAAGAAAGAAGGAGAAGAAGAAGAAGAAGAAGAAGAAGAAGAAGAAGAAGAAGAAGAAGAAGAAGAAGAAGAAGAAGAAGAAGAAGAAGAAGAAGAAGAAGAAGAAGAAGGAGAAGGAGAAAGCATTCAGTGTGTGTGTGTGTGTGTGTGTGTGTGTGTGTGTGTGTGTGTGTGTGATTGCTTTTTAGAGAGAGGGGAAGGGAGAGGGAGAGAGAGGGAGAAATATTGAATACCTACTGAAAATTGAGCCTGAAACTTGGGCATGTACCCTGACAACCTTTTGTTGCACAGCATGACATCCAATGAACTGAGCCACACCAGCAGGGCAAGATTTGCCTTTTTCCTTCATTTTTCAATCATTCCAAAATAAACATCATGATGGCGTAGGAGAGGAAATTTTCTCCCTTCTTCAATTCTAGGTTCTGTGGTTGATCCAATAATTAAATCAACGTAAGACTGATTAACAGGAGAAAAACAAATTTAATTTCATATGTATGCACACCCCATAAAAATATGAAGTTCAAATAAGTGACTGAAACAGAAAGTCTTTATACCTTTAGAAAAATAAACAATGAAGTTATGAAAAATTGACAAAACTAAGGGGTTTGGGCTTGTGGTAAATGAGTAGAAATAACAAGAATTGTTTATATAGTATTCTTGGCCCTAAATCCCCTATCTCTGGTGATAGAATGCTTAGATAGAAAAAAGCTTACCCTTCCCAAACAGGAGGAGATGTAATCAATGCTTAACAAAAGCTCTGAGCTCACTTGTTCTTGCACTCTCTATAGCAGCCCTGTGGGCCTGCCAACCACATGGGTCTAAGCGCAGGCCCAAATGCCACTGACCCTGATGCCACTGGGCCTTGGCAACAGATGTACAGATAAGGAAATGAGACCCACAGAAGTTCTGCATCTCTGGGTCTTGGCCCCCCTGGGTGTGACAGGCGCAGGTGTGTGGCTGTGGCCCCAGAGGCTTCATCAGTGAGACAGCTGAGCCACCTGGTCATGGATAAGACAGTCTTTTGTTTTCACTCCAATAAATCTTGCCACTGTTACATCCTTCTATGTGTGACTCCCCAAAATGCTTCTCTCGCGATTCCATGAAAGAATTGCACCCACAAAAGCCAATCAAGATTTCTAAATGTCATGGTTGAGACACCTTTTGCAATTTGAATGTCTCAGGTGTTCATCGGGTGTTCAGGTGAACTTTCTGAATAGCTCATACAACAGGCATGAAGATTGTCTACACTTGAGTTATTGAGGCAATTTCTTTGAAGTTTATATCCAGTAGCTCACATTCAGTTTGCAGAGCTTCTGGGAAATGAGAAGTTCTTGTTCTTGGTCATTCCAAGTCACAGGAGGGAGAAAATTGGAAATGTTAGTTTGGAGAGTTGTATAGTCACATATTGGAGGAAACTGGAAGAAGTTTGGATCCAGTTAGTGTACTGGGCTTGTGGTGGTAAATGAGTAAAGTAGTAATAAGAATTGTTTATATAGAATTCTTGGCCCTAAATTCCCTATCTCTGGTGATAGAATGCTTTTACCCTCCTGAAACAGGGGGGTGCCTGATAATTAACATCAGAATCTGATATCCATAAAAGCATATTACTGAAATATAATTTTTCTCTTTAAAATTACTCTAATTTTTATCAAAGATAATCATAGTTAAGATTTATTTTGCAAATTAAGTATAGTTTTAATAAACTTGGCCTGATTATTTATGGTGAATGGCCCAGTAAGCATGACAGTGTTTCTGGGAAAAGTATCTATAATAATAAAAGCGTAATATGAAAATCGACTGAACAGCCGAACAGCAGAACAACCATCAGGACGACCACGCTATAACAAGTACTGGTGCCAGGCCAGCCAAGGCAGGTGCAATGTGATTGGTCAGGGGGGTCCCACGATCGCCCTGCAGAGGGAGGCCCAGGCTACCGGCGGCGGGGCAATCAATCTGAGGGGCTCCACGATCGCCTCAAAGAGGGAGGTCCAGTCCATCCTCTGCAGGGCAATTGATCAAGGAGCTCTGCGATCGATTGCCCCACAGAGGGAGGCGCAGGCAATTGGCCTGTGGGGCAATGGATCAAGGGGAGGGAGACTCCATGATCGCCCCACAGAGGGAGGCCCAGGCCACCCTCTGTGGGGCATTGAACAAGGGGCTGCACGATCAATTGCCCCAAAAAGGAGGCCCAGGCAACTGACTGGCAGATTGCAG
>NW_005871072.1:3930343-3933302 GCF_000147115.1 Myotis lucifugus
AGACTGCGAGAGGGCGCAGGAAGGCTGAGGGTCCCCTCCCCAGAGTGCACAAATTTCATGCACCAGGCATCTAGTAGGAATATAAAAATCCAGAGTGTGAAATAAAATGTAAACACTAATTGAATGTATTTTCAGTCAACCACACAAGCCAATTGTAAATCTTTATAACAAAATAAATAGGTACAAACACAAACTTTATTGAGCTCTTATTCTTATATTTAACCTAAGGACAGTGATGAATATAGAACAATAAATTACTGATGTTAAGAGTGCCAGGATATATGTATTTAGCCCCAAATAGAGGAACTGCTCTGGGGATAATATATCCTCATTTGTCCATATTAACTCATAGAACCAGAGTTATATTAATAATCCCCCCCCCCAATAATATCATGGTCATTCTCAGGAGTCTTTTTTGGCTTTACTGTTTACTGATACTTTCAAGATTATAATTTATCTAGTCTGTGATTATCTTAATGGACCTGTCTGGGAGAAATTTTCCTTGCACAATAGAAGATTTATTTAGAGTTCTTCTAAAACATGAAGAAAATGTCCAGATTTGTACTCTGCATGTCAGAGCTTAATATAGTTATTTTTCCTAGAAAACAGTCACACAGAATTATCACTTTAACTATCTCCCTTAATTTATGTTTCTTCACTACACATATCTTTTAATCACTCAACAAGCATTAATCGTGCATACATTATATAGTGGACATTGTACACAATAATTAAAACACAATTCCAATCTCCAAGAAATTCAGCTCATTCATTCATCATTAACCTTTTCACTCATCATTAACCTTTTCATCACCTGTTGTTAGCTTCCTTCTAATATTATTTATTGAACATTTTATATTTTAAGTATCCAGCTAAATATATTGCGTATATTATCTCAACCAAAACATCTTCAGCAGTTAATGTGACATATCTTGGAGCTTAATCCTCTGAGCCCAGAATAATTAGGTAACTTTGTCAAAGTTAAGGAACTAGGGATTAATGAATTAAGTACTAAGTCCTGGGCTAACTGATTTCAATGTTAAGCACAATATAAGCAATCTAATAGCTGCTTGCAAACATTTAATTGGAGTGATAAACCCTGCCTGAAAGAGGGGCTCTTAGGAAGGCTGAACAATGACATGATGCCTAAGTGTAGCAGATAGGTATTCACCCAATGGACAAGTAGGGGTTACACATTCAAAACAAATGCATTTCTCTAATAAAAAAAAAATCAAGCCTCATTGTTTCTACGGTAAATTTATAATATGAGAATATTTATCTACTTACCTAGGAAATATTTTATGTTATTGGATATGAAATATGTGTGCTGTATCATATAAAATGTATTAGCTATATTTAATTTTGCACATTTTATTTCTCCTCAATGGTTATTTAAAACTATTAGATGTTTTCTGATTTTCTAATATTGTTATTCACAATCAAAATAATCCTGTGTATTTATTGCATTTTTAAAAAGAATTATTATTATAGATTAATCAATTTTCTTAGTAGCACTGATAATGCAAATAAAGTTATTTTATGATAGGAACCAGACATATAGAAACAAGCCACACGAATTCTGAGTAGCCATCCATGTAATCATACTAATGGCAATTTTCATCTTTGATCTATTTTAGTACCATCTCCTTTAACACTGTTGGACAATAACACAGAGTAATGATGACAAGACTGTTAATAAGTTCCAACTCTTATTTCACTGTATTTTTTATTAACTTCCTTTGATCTTAGATGGGAAGACTAACTATTTTAAAGCTGTCATTTCTACTACAGATTAACCTATGTAATTAGTGCAAATTCAATGAACACCTCAAATTGATTTTTTTCTGTATTAGAAGAAGTTGATCCTGATTTCATTAAAAAAAGAGATGTGTATTAGGTAACAAAGTATGATTTATAAAAGCAGTGAGGAGGAACATGGTTGCTTTGCCATATGTATAGCTATACCATAAACACCAATAATTTTTAAAATATGCTACTGTGCAGCCATAGATAAAGGAATAATAAAATGATAGCATTTTCTAAAATTAGATAGAAATGTATGGAGATTTAAAATATTTTAAATTATTTGAACTAATATGTATTTATTATCTAATATGTTTCTGTCATTTTCAAGATTACTGAATAAGAAGCAGCACAGGAATTTCAACTTAGTTGGGGGTGAAAGTTGACAATAGCTAACTAAAAAGTTGTAGAAAAAAATAAACTTAGATCAATGCAGCACATACACACAATTCTATAGTGTTATTATGTAACCTAAAAGAATACTATGAGCTATTATAAGAAGAAAGTCTAGGAGAGCTTTTTTTAAAAAATATTTTTATTGATTTCAGAGAGGAAGGGAGAGGGAGAGGGAGAGAGAGAGATAAACATCAATGATGAGAGAGAAACATTGATCAGCTGCCTCCTGCATGCCCCTTACTGAGGAAGGAGCCCACAACTTGGACATGTGCCCTGACTAGGTTCCTGGGGCGACACTCAACCATTGAGTCACACCAGCTGGGCTAGGAGAGGTTTTTTGTTTGTTTGGGTTTTTTTTTTTTAATATATTTTATTGATTTTTTACAGAGAGGAAGGGAGAGAGATAGAGAGTTAGAAACATCGATGAGAGAGAAACATCGATCAGCTGCCTCCTGCACATCTCCTACTGGGGATGTGCCCGCAACCCAGGTACATGCCCTTGACCGGAATCGAACCTGGGACCTTTCAGTCCGTAGGCCGACGCTCTATCCACTGAGCCAAACCGGTTTTGGCTGTTTGTTTGTTTTTAAGAAATCTTATAGTAATTCAATTTATTTAAGTATAATTTGGCACTAAAATTTTAAAAGAAAATAATTATTTTTTATAAGTGAGTACATAAATTTAAAGCAAAAGACACACTGGAAAAATATTGGTAACAGATATTATAGGCAAATAATTGAAAGTCACGAAGCATACATAT
>NW_005871072.1:3934104-3946511 GCF_000147115.1 Myotis lucifugus
TCAACTTAGTATAATATGGGAATGCAGAGGGGAACGTTGACATTATGACACCAATAATATGCCAAATTCTGGAGAATGTTCAGTGTTTTATTTCTTAATAAAATTTAAATCTGGCCCTGACCGGTTTGGCTCAGTGGATAGAGCATCGGCCTGTGGACTGAAAGGTCCCAGGTTCGATTCTGGTCAAGGGCATGTACCTTGGTTGTGGGCACATCCCCAGTGGGAGGTGTGCAGGAGGCAGCTGATCAATCTTTCTCTCTCATTGATGTTTCTAACTCTCTATCCCTCTCCTTTCCTCTCTGTAAAAAATCAATAAAATATATTTTTAAAAAACAAAAATTAAAAAAAAGAAATGTAAATCTGAACCAACAAATTTTTGTTAAGTATATAGTTTTGAGGTTCACAGCTAAACATATCCAGTTTTAGTCAGTATCCCTTTCCTTTGTGGTATAGAGTTCCAAAATTGCATTCAAGTTCAGAAATGAAAATTTTCCAGATGCTCTCTATTTGCAGTCACTGAGAAGGTTCATGTAAGGATATGCAGTCTTGCCCTGGTTGTTCAGTTCATTGGAGAGCTGTCCTCCTGTACCAAAAGGTTGCAGATTTGATTCCAGTCATGGCACATGCCTAGGTTTCAGGTTCAATCCTCAGTTGGGTGCATCATGAAGGCAACTGATTGACACGTCTCTCTCTTCCCTTCTTCTCTCTCTAAAATCAATGAAAACATATCCTCAGGTGAGGCTTAAGAAGAAAAAGAAAAGACATGTAGTGTCTTCTCTCTGGCCCAGAACGAATAGGAATATATAAGGGAAACATTATTTCTAAACTATACCTCTGTATTTAAATATGTGGCAGTTCAGTTGTTGCTAAGTAGCCTGTTCATTGACAATAAACCTTCCTGCTCTTCCTCAGGGAATATGAAAGATAAATATATTATGTAACTTAAAATGAGTAGAAAGACCAAGACCATTGGGCAAAGTTACCCAAATTCTATCCAGCCTCTCAATTATGTGTCCTCCAACAAGTTATCACCTTATTTGTGCTTGTTTGTTAACCTATCAAAAATATAAATATTTCACTTAATTTCTTAAGTTTTTTTGGTTCTCAAACTAACAATCCATTTTTCCTTTCTTTATAATGGATTTGTTATCTAGTTTTATAAATGATGTCATTTTAAAGGTTTTCACTGTTTTTGATAGATCTTTTAATGTTAACATTATATACTCACAAGGTCATCACCCCCATTTAGTAATGAAAAACTGAGGTATAAATTAGGAAACACATGCAAAGTTCATCTTTTTCCAAAAACATTGATACCGAATTTTTGAACTGGAACCCGGATCCTTTGTCCACCGGAATTGAAGAATGAATCCATGGACAGAAAGTGGTATAGCAAAGGTGGAGATTTATTGAAGAAAAAGTACAGACTCCCACATAGGGAGGGGGAAGCGTCCCACAGAACTGACTCCCATGTAGGGAGGGGGAAGAGTCCTACAGGGTTCCTTTTCCCTATGGTTTATAAAGGCTGCAGTTCCTGTGTCCTGGTATCCCCTCTGATTGGTCAATATTCCCCTTTGAATTGATTACTATAGTGATTTCTAAGGCCCTCCTCCCTCATAGTCCTTCCATTCCTCTGGGCTTTCTTCTCCTTCTGAATGAAGGGCCTCCTTCTCTTTATTTTGTAAATATATAAACCTTTCTTGGCTACTTCCAGTTCCCTTGTCTTATGGAAATGCAACTGTTGCTGCTCCCTTGTCTTATGGAGATGTAACTGCACCTGGCTTCCTTGTGTTATGGAAATGTACCTTCTTCCAGTCTGCAGACCTGCACTTTTCCATGGACCCCAATTTTTAAAAATCCCTAAGCCTGCCTGTATTCCCCCAAAATTTCTGCTTTAACATTATGAGTTTATAGGAACTTACTCAAGCATTTGGTATATAGTAAAATCAGGAAGTGGGAGTAAGAGATTCCTCAGTCATGCATGGTTAGATTTCACTGCTTTATTTATTTATTTTTATTTTTTAATCCTTACTCAAGGATATTTTTCTACTGATTTTTGGAGAGAGTGAGAGAGGGAAAGACAGAGAGAAATATTGATGTGAGAGAAACACATCGATTAGTTGCCTCCTGCACGCACCCTGCCGAGGCCCGAGCTGAAGAGGAACCTACAACAGGGGCATGTGCCCTTGACAGTAATCGAACCCAGGACCCTTCGGTCCCCAGGCTGACACTCTATCCACTGAGCCAAACCGACGAGGGTGAGGTTTCACTGCTTTAGATTGAAGCCCAAGGATACAGAGATTTAGAGTTCAGTAGGTAGAAGAAAATTCAAAGGCAGGAGGGGTTCAGGTAGAGGCTCCCACATTCCTTCTCCCATCCATTATCCTATAGAGGTGTTAAAAGAAAATTGAGGAGTAAATTAGAGACAGGAGGCAGAGGGAAAAACTGAAGATGCCTTAGGAGAAAACCTTTCCGTTCCTATTGTTCTAGAGGCAGGATAGAGAGAAATTAGGGAAAACTCTCACCAATGGCATGAAGTAGGAGTGGACATCACAGGCTGATAAGCCACTGGGTCCTCTCACCAGTGCCCTCACCTCCACCCATGATCAAAGGGAAAGCTTTTATGGTAGAAAACGCCTTCAGTAGTTGCAGAAGTCAACAACAAAACTGGTTAAAACCAGATCAATCCAAGGTAAAGAAAAACTTGACCCAAGAACAACCCCAATGCTCATTATACCATCATTATCATGAAAACTGTCACCACAAGTAGAAGAGGGAACAAGGGTGGTGGCCAAGACACTTCCATAATGGACCATATTTCAGACAAGGTCCTTCCCAACTAGAAGACAGATACTGAATTTGGCACCACAGACACTATGACACTTCTGGAATGAACCATATTAGCAACAAAATCTCCCAACTCAAAGGTGGAGACAGAACTTGGCGCCACAACATTCAGAAACTAGGAACATGTAAATTCCCAAAAACTGACCCAGCACCGGACTCCCTCACAGAGTGTCAGGTGACACATTCAAATAGATATGCTTAATAAAAAAAGGCTATATAATTAGAATTGAGTGGATTTTATTGCCATAGTCAGTCCAGGCCGCTATAACACTCATAGACTGAGTGGCTTATGAAAAACAGAAATTTATTTCTCACAGGTCTGGAGGCTGGGAAGTAGAAGATCAGGTACTAACATGGTCAGATTCTAGTGAAAAACCTTTTCTCAGCTACAAACTGCCCACTTCTAATTATATCCTTATGTGGTGGAAAGCAGGCAAGAGAGCTCTTTTGGCATCCTTTTACAAGGACACTAATCTCATTTTTAAATACTCACCTAAGGATATGTTTTTATTGATTTTTAGAGAGAGGAAAGGAGGGGAGAGAGAGAGAGAAACCTCAATATTGAAATAGGAATTTTAGGCATGACATGAGATTGTTCATACTGAAGCAGGAATTTGGGGGGAAAAAACACAGGGCTACAGATTAGAATTGGGGTCCATGGAAAAACACAGGGAGAAGGTACATTTCCAGAACACAAGGAAGCCAGGTGCAGTTACATTTCCATAAGACAAGGAAGCAGCAATAGGTATATTTCCATAAGACAAGGAAATTGAAAGTAGCCAAGAAAGGTCTATATTTACAAAATAAAGAGAAGGAAGCCCTTCACTCAGATGGAAAAGATGAAAACCCAGAGGAATGGAAGGACTATGAGGGAGGAGGGCCTCAGGAATCACTATAGTAACCAATTTGAAGGAGAATATTGACCAATCAGAGGTGACATCAGGACACAGGATGTAAATATGTCTCTCTTCTTCTCACCCAGCGTGGCTAGAGAGCGATCTGGTTCCTGAGTAGGGGTGGCTAGGGATTGGGAAAATGAAAGAAAGGGACAGACACAGAGATGGAAGAAAAAGCTGAGGCCAGGTGGGACCACTGTCCTCTGATCAGGACAGTGACCCAGAGCCGATACATCGTATTTATTTTATACAGCAAAAAAACAGGAAGTTTTACTAAAAGTCAAGACAAGGGAGATTATTTGCATTCTTGGGTGGGTCCCAGTCATATTCATTCCTGGTGCTTGGCTGTATTTAATAACAAAACCCACCCCCTGGCACCTGGGCTGAAGGTCAAGCTGACAACACTCCTGCCTTTTGGCAAAACATGTTTCCAGGACATGGCTTTGCCAATGGCACTGGCTTCAGCTGACAATAATTAAAGAAATGCCCATGTGCTTTCCCAGGCACTCTCTATAACAGGAACTGTAGCCTTTATAAACCATGAAAACAGGAACTCAATGGGACCCTTTCCCCCTCCCTACGTGGGAGTCCATTCTGTGGGACTCTTTCCCTCTCATCACGTGGGAGTCTGTACTTGTTCTTCAATAAATTTCCATCTTTGCTATACCATTTTCTGTCCGTGGAGTCATTCTTTGATTCCAGTGGACAAAGGATCCAGGTTCCAGTCCAAAACTTCGGTATCAATTTGAGGCACTGATTTTTCAACCTTATTTGAAACTTATAAATATCCAGGGGGGAAAAAAAGACTTTAAAATGGTGCTGACACATCCAGGATACTTAATGGAAATTAAAAATTTCTAATAATGATAAAAAAGTGATTTAATAATAAAATTTACTGAGAAAAACATGCTTTTTAGACACTTTGATGGTATATATTCCCATACAATTTGCATTATATCAATATAATTAAACTGAATATAGAAATAGTTGAAAGCTAATACTAAAGCTAAAAAAAAAAGCACGTTTGCAATGTGATGAAGCAACTAATATTGATTATGTATTTAGAAATTGTAGGGTAGAAGAAAGTGCCACCCAAAATATGCCTCTTTAGCATAAGGATTATTTTGAGCTGATTATTTTGAGAAACAGCAGGCACTAGAGAAGCTCTGAAAACAGACTAAAAGTTGCCCTTGTGTAAGAAAAATTTACATTTCTAAAGGAAAGCTTCATTTGTAAGGGTAGTTCTCTCTTTATACCAACAAGAGAAAGATGACCCTAATTCACAAGAGGATTATATCAAAGGAGAAGGCACTGATTTAAATCTGCATAACAAACCTTACCCTTGCTTGCCAAGGTTTTCTCTGGTAACCACCTCATAACTGGTCTCCACCTCCTACTCTCTTCTTTTGCCTTTAGAAAAAGATGTTTTGTGTTGTTACTTTTTGTTGTTTGTGTGTATTCTTGTGTTGTTGTTTTTTAATTTACTAGTTTATCATAAAGAATATTATCTATAAATATAAAAAGCCAGTGTCCATGACAACCGTGACGACCAAACAACTGGTCACCATGAGGGCAGGTGGGCGGGGCTGCGAGCAGTGGCAGGCTACCGCAAGTGATTTCACGCGCTGGGCCTCTAGTAAAGAATATAAATGAACAGCCAGATAAAGGCATACACAGCTTGAAGACTGGAGAGTCTGAGCGAAGGAGCTCTGTCCCTATGGAGATGGAATGTGCCACCCTCCTGGGACATGGATGAATTTGCTAATCCAGAGACTCCAAACCCCATCACTAAGAATTTTTATGGAGGTTTCATTACATGGGCATGATTGATGGAATCATTGGCCATAGTTTTTTAAAAAATCAATCTCCAGCCCCACTCTCTGCCTGAAGGTCAGGGTGTAGATAGGGTTGAAAGTTCCAAATTCGGAAGGATAGTTTTTTAAGCCAGAGTTCTAAGCCACCTTTGAGAAATGCTCATTCTTCCCCAGGTATCTCTCATATGTACATAAGGGACACATATTAATAAGCTTCTGTGATTCTTTTTCCTATTATTCTATATTTTATTACAGAGATCTAAGTCTAGAACTCAGAAGGGTAGAGGGAAAATTATTTTTCCTCCCTTACAAAACCTTATGTAGATTCAAATGCCTCCCTATTCTCGCTTCTCATATGCTGCCCTACTGATACCATATTTTTCCATTCATCATTTTCCCCAAATTTTTCTTATGAAAGTCAGTAAATGCATCTAATAACCAGATCCTACTATTAGTTTTAATCCAATATTTTAGATTACTTAAATTTATCTTCTTTTCCCTCTAAGTCTCTGTACTGCTATCCTCTCTGATTATTTCCTTTTTGAACAATTTTTATAGTTCTATTTTTTAACAATATGGGTGGTCTCTATAATGTTTGGTATTAAATTAATAAATGAATAAAAACTCTGTTCTTAGGAGGAAGAAATAAGTTTAACAAGAAGTATAATATCTTAAGTGTATGTCTGTTTTCAACTTAAATGTCAATTGGAAAATTACCATTCTCTTGTTTAAAAAAAAAGCACATAAAGCACATTTAAACATTCCATTATCACACCACAGAAAAAAATATAAAGTAAAACCTAGTTCATGTGTAAACACAGAAAAAGCAGAAAAGGTGAATCGAAAATATAGCAAAATGCTTCAAGGTACAGGAAAGGAAGTAAAATCTATTCATAGGTACTAAGTTATAGCAGCTGACATTTTGTAGATAATATTGGAGGTAAGGAAAATATCTTAGGGATACTATTAATAAGAAAAACCGTCTCTGCTATTAAATGTTTAGCATTTATAAACACACAATTATTAGGACTATGGAGCAATTTAATCCTTAACAGCCATTTGTAAGCCTCCCACCACAGGAAGAAAAAGACCAGGAAGATTTGCTGGACACCAGGAATCAGAACATATAAGGAATTAAAACTCCTAAGAACACCTGATCACATTGGCATTCCATCCCCATTTTAAGCCCACCATCTCAGCCTCCAGTCTTACTGACAACAAAATTGCATATAAGGATGAAACTCCAGCTCCTTGACCCAATATCCCCTTGGCTTGTTGCTGTGCAGCCCTTCCCTTTGTTTTTTTGTTGTTGTTGTTGTTGTTTTTTAATATATTTTTATTGATTTCAGAGAGAAAGGGAGAGGGAGAGAGAGATAGAAACATCAATGATGAGAAGGAATCATTGATAGGCTGCCTCCTGCACATCGCCTACTGGGGATCAAGCCTGCAACCTGGTATGTGCCCTTGACCAGAATCAAACCCTTCAGTCCTCCGGCCGATGCTCTATCCACTGAGCCAAACCAGCTATGGAGCTAGGGCAGCCTTTGGATATCCCATCCTCCAGCCCCTTTCCTTAAATAATTATTTTTTTTAACCACCATCTGAGATGGCTATTTAGCCTGCCCATTAACCTTTCAACAATGTCTGAAAATTTCCCATTTCCCCCAAAATAGACTACTTTAGGACAAAGATACCAAAAAGTGTCAGTAGAATTTTGTAAAGCAGAGCATGTTTATTTCTCTCATTTTGTAATGCAGTCAGTCATTCTAATGGAAAGTCTTTTTTGGCTAGTGAATAAAATAAATAAACTTTTTAATGTATATGGCACCTAACAATATTGACTGGTCATCTCTAAGTAAGCCAGCTGCCTTCCTGAACGCTGTTCTAAAAAGATTTCTTCAATTAATTTTTTTTCACAGTATATATTGCTATTCTATATGCATCTATCCTTAGGTCCTTTATATATTTCTCTTTGGAGCAGTCTAACCAGTCACAAAATTTCATGTCTATTATGCAAATGGCTTCCAAATGTCTAACAAAAACTGGCCTAATGAGCTTTAGATTCTTTCTTCCAATTAATTGATCAGCATCTTCACCTGGATTTTCTCACTGGTATAAAAACTCAGTAAATACAGAACATCATCTTTCCCAGGACATCTGCACTTAAATCTCTTATAGTAGAAAACTATTCTCAGAGTTACCAGAGTATTATTGTAAAGACCTAGCACAGAAGGCATATTTTCCCTGTAGATTTCTCTGAGACCTATAGTAAAAAAATAAAAAATAATTTTCCTCATCTGTCACAAATATAGTTTTTAAGTTATTTTTAATTACTTTTTAATTATTAGAGGTATTTGAGTATTTATCTCATGACTGAAATTAAGGACTCATTTTATTATAATGTTATGCATATTAGACATTTCACATTTGCAACATTTTCTGAATATATTTTGAATGAGTAGTTAAATGAATAAATTGAATGTGTATGAAACAAAAAATGCTAATACCAATTTAAAAATTAATTATATATTTTGCATTCATATATAGCTTAAATCCCTTTTAGCCTGTGTATTTTTAATTTTTTTTAATTTACAGGAAAACATATTTGATCTACATTAAATTCTATGTCTAGAAATTAGAATTGGAAGAGAATACACTGATTTACCCAACAAATGTCTTCAAATTTTACAGATTCTAGTCATATTAAAACATGGAGTTCAGGGTGCAGATTCTTCTTCCCATAGGTACTTGCCCTACAAAGTTTGAAGAATAAACTCATGGACTAAAAGATTTCTTCAGAGAAAAATGTGGACGTTTATTGAAAGCATATACAAATTCCATCTGGGCATGGATATCCCCAAAGAAGAAAAGCCTGTTTTCTCTCTCTCTCTCTCTCTCTCTCTCTCTCTCTCTCTCTCTCTCATGGGTGAAAATCTAAAATCCAAAATCCAAAATCCAAAATCTGTCTTACATCCCTTTATCTCCAGTTTATATGCTGCAGTTCTTTGTCTGAACATGACCCTCTCTAATTGGACCCTTCCTTAATTTAGGACTCCCTTGCTTTCCTCATTGGTCACTCTGTTACATAGTATTAGTTTCAAAGTCCAAAGCCCACTTGATGCCTCCTCCTTCTCTCTCCCTTATCTTGTAACATTCCTCTATCCTCTGTGAATGTTTTGTGAATATATGCCTTCCTCTTCTCTTATCCTGTGGCATTTCTCTAACCTCTGTACAAGTCAGATAAGCATTTTGGGATCTTCTGCCCTTCACATATACATTCCTCTCCCATGGACCCTCTTTATTCCCTAACACTACCTGTCCTGTCTCTAAAATTCCTTTCAGTATCACCTTGCTTTCACCTTTCCAGATCTGAGTGCTAATTTTTAAAATTTACTTCATACACACTTATGCTACTTCTTGACTTTTAACCATTTAGTGTGTTTTTCCTTAGATCTTTTCTAACTACCTGCTCTATATAAAATAATTTGATGCAATGCTTTTTTCCTAAACTAAGCATTATCATTTCACTATCACTGTGATTTTATATATGGAAAATGATGTATAGTTTTGCTTCCAAAAATGTTTCATATGATGGTCAAGATTATCTTGATTTATTGGAACATAGTTGCAATTTAGAATAATGTCAGGAAACAGGATACAATGTCTTTAAACTCCTGTCATAGCAGGAGGAAGACATTTTCCTCTACCCTTCTAGATTCTTCCAGGTGACCCAATACTTAAATCAACATGAGACAGATTTACAAAATCAAATAACCACATTTAATTACATATGCACACGTGGGAACCCTACATACATGAGATTCAGAGACACTCCCCCCCACCCCCATACATGAAAGATTCAGAGGCACAAAGGTAAAATAAAGTTCTGAGCTAAGGATAAGATAAGGCACCTGAGGCTTCAGAAGGGAGGAGGATCATAGGCAGATTAATGAGAACAGTAGTTTTTCAGAAATTAGATGTTTTATCTGCCCTATAGATAGGTCATAATAAATTATTTCTAGTGAGAACTTTTATTATGGGCAAGGCCCAAATTTAAATTCTTTAAGGGAGAGGTGAAAGGGCGAGGGCTATGCCCTCCCCTCCATCTTGCCTGTATCCTCCATGTTGGGGCCACGTGTAGCCTTCTTCCCAGAAGCCCAGGCCTCTGCTGGCCACGCCCGGGATTTTAAACTAACCAATGACAATCAAGGGAAGTGCGCGCCATAGATATGACCACATCCTGTGTAACAAGACCCGGCTTGCGCCTGGCCAATCGGCAGAGCACAGTCCTTTCTCCTCCCCTTACTCCAACCCCCCCTATATAACCGGTCTCTAGGCGGGGTTCGCGCTCTCTTTGCCACTTGGCTTGTCGTTGTGTCGGTGAGTCTGGTGGATGGGGAGCTCAAGCTAGCTTGAAATACAGATTCTTATGCTTTTGCATCGAATTGGCTGGCTCCCTGATGTGGTTTCTTGGGAATCCTGAAATCTGGGCATAACAAGAGGTACTAGTAAATGTTTCTCATGAGCCCAAAGTGTCTTGATTGCCATTCAGCTTAAAATAATTCACCAAAGTAGCTCATCTTGGTAAGGCCTGTTCTGAACACCTTTGACATCATACATAAATGTGTGTATATGTAAAATGAAGATAATAATACTAGAGCTATTGGGATGTGTAAATAAATAAAAATAAAGCATTTGGAATAATGACTGGCACATGATTACAGACTAAACCTTGGCTTTGATTATATACAAATCTCCCAGGTTCTTTTACAGTGAAAGACAATTAATTGTTGAATTACATTTTTATATCAATGATAAATCATTTTCTCAATTATAAAATAAAAATACTCAAAAGTTTAGATATGAGCTAATTTAACCCTCTGGCATTTGTTAGATTTAAACGGTAGAATCAGAAATATGTAGTGATTCATCCAAGATGACACATTTAGTTTGATTTAAAATATTGGTACTAGAATATTTCTAACTCATTATGTTACTTGAAGCTTTAATTCATTGTTACTTTATTCTGTAGGACTGTGTCAAAGAAAATTTGAAAATAAAAATTAATTTTTGGTTCCCTTTGTTATATAATTTATCATTAAATTATCTTAAAACTGTAACTAGTTCTTATAGAACCCACATTGCTTCTTAAACTCTAACACTTCAAGGCATTTATGATCCCTTATTTTTATTCAGTCCCTTTGTCATACATACCAGTGGCAGAAAGAACTCTCAAGAGCAAGGTTTTGGTAACTAGGGAGTGTTGGTGCCCAACTGGGGACAATGTCTCCCAGCAATGCTCTTCCACCTGGCCTCCTGCTGTGGCCATGTGTCTAGTTTCACCAACAACATGTGAGTAGGAGTGATGGAACTTCTGTTGTTCCCCTTTTTCCAGTTATAAGACCCACAAATCCTAGGGGATAGCAAACTCTAAGATGAAATAGTCTGGAGCCCTAACTTAGTCTATTGAACAAAACTGCCTTGCCACTAGGAACACCATATTGGACTGTTATAGGAGTGAAAAATGATTGCATATTGTCTTAATACCATTTTGAAGTTCTTTTGTTTAAGCAACACAATCCCACATAATCTAAAAGGCTGGTTATCTCCTTACTGTTTCTACAAACGACGTAAGGGTCTAAGAACTCAGTGGGCAGGGGTTCCAGGCTGCTTGCCATCTGGGATCTAGGACTCTCCTCCTCTGAGGAATAGAACACTAGTTACCTATCACGTTAGTATACAGTTCAAAAAGATTACTACAACTATGCTCATGCTCAGATTCAAATGGTTTTTCAAATCACTTTTGGGCAGTAAAATTATATATATTTTTAATTGGCAGCACTAATTGCCTTTCCCAACAGTCTCTTTTTGTTTCTTTTTGTCTTTACTGAGCTCTTGTATGATTTATCTTGTGTTACCACCTTAGTAAACATTTTATTAAACGTAAAAAATAGCCTCCTTTAAAATGTGCCCACATTGTAGGTCTTCTACTATTTCAGAGAAGTATCTAACAAAATTAGTCTGATTTAACGTCATTAACATATGTACCTCATTTATATGTAGCAAATGTAGCATACAGAGTTTTAACTCTAATGACATTTAAAGCACCAGGATTCACTTTTATTTCCACATTAACCACTCTCTTCAGAAAGAGTCTTAATGTTATCGAGTACAATGAGAAGTGTAGGGTGGAGTGTGGGGGTTGTGCTTGAATGAGCAGTAAATAGAATAACATAAGACTGTTTTCTCAACATGAATACAACAGTGAAAAAACAG
Organism: Myotis lucifugus; assembly: GCF_000147115.1. Classification (NCBI taxonomy): domain Eukaryota; kingdom Metazoa; phylum Chordata; class Mammalia; order Chiroptera; family Vespertilionidae; genus Myotis; species Myotis lucifugus. Next base: position 3,945,938 of record NW_005871072.1, read on the forward strand.
ATTCATTTGTGAGTATAGTGACTTGCAGGTAATATGGATATAGTTTTAGTCAATAATATAGGTTAACTGTTATTTATATTTGTTAAACTGTTTTTTGAGACTGAGTTTTATTCTGATCTTGACATTTTCCCCCATTTGTTCCCACTTCCCACGGCTGTAGCTTCCCCGTGACACACTTAAGCCACATCCTACCCACCTTCTTTAACAGGTCTCTTCTGACTCACTGGCAATAGGCTCCCAATGGTTTTTTTAATTGCCATGCATGGGAAATATTTTTAGACAGCACAGCTGGCTCCAAGACACATCTCTGGTGTTGGAAGAACTAGTTTCTAATTGCTTCCCTACCTTTCCCATTAAACTGTAAAGAGCCCAGTTGGGGGCAAACTCTTCAAATGGATAACCAGCCCTACTATGTCAGCTCCTACTTGCTCTGATGTGATAATCGGGGGAAAACAAAGTCTTCTTTTTGAAAACTGAACTTCAGTGGAACTGAGAACAAGAAGACTTCAGTAGGAATAAGAATCTATGTAGTCCAGTGTTTCAATCTTATGGGAAAATCAGAAACACTGAGATC